>NC_134827.1:100256114-100497061 GCF_004210375.1 Tachypleus tridentatus
AAGGTGCTAACCTAAATCTGAGTATCAAGATTCCTGTTAATGCCAATTGTTCTCTCTGACATTTTATATTATTCATAACCATTAAAAATACAATGTTTTAATCTATCACATTTTGTTTATTTTCTGTGTGCAATATTATCTATTTCATTTTGAAAGTTTCTCTTGTGAAGTTTAAATTGACAACTTTGCTCAATTGTTAAAACCTCATATCATAGTTAGAAAGCAAGATAAATTATGATAGTTATAGAACATTGCTTGCTCTACATATGTCATTATTTCAGATTCTTAGGTGCATTATTTCAGCAAATAGAAATTATTTAATGTAATAGTACTATTATTATGAGTAAAGCAAACTTAAATTCCATTGGGCAGTCAACAAAACAAAAAACAAATGGTAACAGGTACATTTTATATTTCTTACTTTTCACATATTTATTTTATTGATTATTATACAAGTAACTAAAATATAAAAATTACAATTTATTAGGATAGTTTAGATAAAATAATGACAAAAATTCTCAATAGGGTGTGCTCACAATCATTAATACAATGAGTGCACTGCATGTTTGCTGAGTGAATTAGAACTTGTGCAGTGGAATTATTATTTAGACACGGGTCAATATGCAATAAAACATTAACATGAAATATAAACAGATGGATACTATTACAACTTTAAGCTACATAGGGTAAATAATTATAGTTTCTTGTTGTAATTTTAAGTCATTTTAGAAAGAAAAATAAGAATGATTTATATTTATTGGTTCTTTTTCACTGTAGTGGCTATGTAATTGGTTAAATTAACTGAATCTTTGTAGAGTTGAGGTAGAGAAAATAACAGAAAAAAACAAAGTTTTACTGTAGAAAATTTGATATTTGTTTTGGATGTTTGGGAGATTACTAGACAATCTTCAGGTGAAGAAAAGTGTTTTTAATCTTAACACGAAAATGCTTGCACATGATGTAATCCTTACTCTGACTCTATATATTCATAGATATATATTTAGTAAAAGTACTTAATTTAAAAAAAAATAATTTTTTGTGTGTTTATTGGAAACTTGTGAAAGTTTGTGAAGATAAATGAAACAAAAATTGTAACATGAAACCTTCCATGGTCATGTTTGGGTTAAAAGTCAGTCATTGACTAGGTCCATCAAGATGTTTCAATTGAAAACTTGTTTTCAGAATCTAAAATAACCCTTTTGTCTTTGTTTTTTCTCAACTTGATTTGATAAAATAGTATATTTTCATTGAAAATAATATTAAACCATTTTCTATATTCACTGCATTGTCCTATCTTCATTTTTATTTTATAATTTGTGTTTCATGATTTCTAATCTTAGCAGATTTTTGTGTTCATTCACATAAGCACCACATTTTTCTATTTTTTTTGCATCTTTACAAATTGAGTGGTGCCAAAATCTATTAGTATCTCTCATAAATTTAACTGAAGCCAGTCTTATTCAAAACTTTATGAAACTTTTCTTGGCTTGTTTTTTCTGTCCAGATTTTGATTATGGTTCTTTATTATGGGTAGCAATGAATAACTTTGATTTTACCATCTGCTCAAAAATTTTTAATTGTATCCATAAGTTAACAAATTAAAACAATCATACATTCACTGTGTAAAGAATGATTACCTCCCGTGACAAACAGTCCAATCAAAAAGAGATATAATGTCTTTTTCACTCATTATTTAACACCCTTCTATAATCCACTGGTCAGGATAATAAGTTGATTTATGTCTCTCAATGTAATACATTTTTCCCATGATACCAATGGTGAGTACAACTCAGATAGTCCATAGTGTAGCTTTGTGATTAATTGTAAGCAAGCAATACAATATACATTCAACTTTTGTTTTTCTTTCTTTTAACACAAACTTTCATTAACAATCAATGTCTGTAATTAGTATTGACATATCTTGGTGGGGAGATCAGATTAAACGTGCTGATTGGCTTTTGTCTGTGTTATGCACACTGAACTGGGAGAGTAGGGATAATAATGTGCTGTCTTGGTAGTTTTATTTAGTTTTAGAAACTTAAGTTTGTGATGATACTGCTCTAAGCATGGTAAAAGACCAGTTCTGAAAAATGAAACCATGCCAAATGTCACAACAAGCAAAAATATAGACTTGGAAAGTGAAGTTTAAAGGCTAGTTTCACAACTACTATAAAATATTCTAAATAATAATTGTTAGCAAATGATATGTATGTCCCTCTATAAGTTCATTGTATATCTTTTCTGAAATTAACCTCATTTTTAAAACGTGAGTACAAGAAGAAATCGGCTTAAATTGAAATTATGTTGCAGTACAATGTAAAGTTTCAAGACTACAGAGCTATGTTATTCTTTGATCCTTAGGTACAGTATTACAAATTCATAGATTTTCATCCTTTAAATCCTGACAAGTAATTCAACTTCTAAATGTTCTTAAATCAGTCTAGTCTAGCTGATTGGCCTAATGACAAACATTAGAACCATCTGCTTTCATAGACCATTAAGGACCTTATGTGGCAGTATTTGAACAACAACCAGAGAACACAGTTATTTTCAACCATGTTAACTCCATATTCCCCAACATTTAAATTCACCCGTGAACAAAAAAAAAAACAACCAACCAAATAGTATTTGTCAACCTCAATATCACAAGAACTGATACACAATTCAAAATGGAAATCCACAGAAAAAAAAATCGCTCATACTGGACTATACATTCCCTAGGACTCAGCACATGAAACAAAACAAAAACTCAACATACTAACAAACCAAATACACAGCCATAAAACTATGTTTACCAGATAAAATTAAAGATGAAATCAACAAAATAAAACAATACTTCATCAACATCAATAAGTCTGTTCTAAAAACTATTGAAAAAATTATGAACATACATTTAGATCAACAACAAACAATAATAAATTCCAAGAAACAACAAAACCTTACACTGCTGTATTCCGTACATTTCTGATATCTGAAAACATAACCAACATTTGGAAAAATCTTGTAACAAAACACAACATTCCAGTAAACACCAAATTTATTCAAAAACCAGTTACAAAACTAAAGCCCATACTATGTAAAAACTACACTGACAAACACAACACCAACATTATTTATACAATGCAACAACTGCTATGACTTAGCAAAAAAATGGAAACTAGATTCAAAGAATACAAAAAAAACACCCAGATACTAAGTTGGGAAACAAATATAAACAAATCCAAAATCAAAGAAGCCCAACTTGTACAACAACTCAAAATTAAACCAATATAAAGGAACACCTTTATACCTATATTAATTAATAACTTAACATATACTGCAACGCCCCCTACAATCCTGTAACTGTTTACACTCTCGTCCCTAAAACGTGCCTGGCAACAGTCATTTACAAACACACTTTGTTAACCTGAAGATAACCTTAGAAGGTTGAAACGTTGTTCTGTTCTTTATTTTAATTAGTTTTAATACCCATACCAGCTGTCTTGAGAATTCACTTTTACTTCAAGTGGGTTTCTCGTCATCTCAAAATTTTCTAGTGGTGTCAGTTATGTGAAGGAACCTAACTGCTAAAAGCAAAAGGCTAAATGCACTTTTAATATTAATTTAACACATTTTGTGTTACTGGACTATCATTCATGGCAGTTATATAAAAATTTTCTTCTTTTGCAGGCTTTCCACGTCCAAGACAAAAAACTTGACAAACCATCTTTTCTCAACAAATCATTTTTTGGTTTCCTTGCTTTTAATGTTATTAGTTATTCTCTACTTTTGACTGAACTGATATTGTTACAGTTAGGAGATCACAATGAAAATGAAAGAGTAAGTTGTCACTACTGTACATTAAAGGCCAGAAAGATAGTTGGATCTAAAATTATGATGTTTCAATAAATAAAGTAATTAATGTAAATGTGGTTTAATGTTATCATCTACTTGAAACTGTATTCAACTTAAATATTTAGGGTTTTTCTTCTAATTCAGGTATATATGTATTGTGTTTTTTTGAAAAACTAAATAACAGTTTGAATGGTAATTTTCAGTTGTGTGTAAGTGCCTGTGCACACCTGATTTTTGATAGAGTGGTGTGAATTTTTACCTAAGTTCCTGGTTCTTACATTTCCTTCTTATAAAAAAAAAAAAAAGCAGAGAAAAGGGTCCACTAAAATGTACCTTACTCAGATTTGACTGAACCATTTTATTTTTTACAATTTCTTCTAATATTTAAAGAGCCATTAAAATTCACAACCTAAACTTTGAGTTTATAAGTGTTAAAAATTGAGACCCCGATATAAGAATTGAATGAGTTTTGGGAACTTTCAGGACAGGATCCACAAATTGATATTTGCAGGCAAGGGATTGTTCAAAAAACGTACGTCTACTTCTAGATTTTCGAAATTTTCACTGTAATGGGATGATTAAGGTGGTTGAGCAGTTCTTAACTTGACTGCATAGAATTATGTTTAAATTGATAATAAAATGTAAGTAATTATTTAAAACAAGTTATTCCCCATGAATCCCCATGAAATTTCAAAGGTAACTTACTGGTTGTGCATACTGCAACTACTGCACATGGAGGTTTTGATTCATGTTACTAAAACATGTAAAGTATATACTTTAGACTTGAGATTAAACAATCGTAGAACATGATTGATCTGAAATGAAAGATATACAGAGTGGACTGAGATATGAGAAATTTGAATGATCAAGTAACTTAATATTTTATTTACCTACAAATGATTGGCTAGTCATAAAATAAACACCTAAAAGTCTATATATGTAAAAGATGAGTTTATCTTAGTTTTTAAACTTAGTTTTACTATCACACACATCCCTTTAATATGTCTAGCATAAAGTTTCATATGTAATGATAAAATTACTTTTTTATGTCCTGATTTTTTTTATTTTCAGAATTTTTTCACAAGCCTGTTCAATGGATTTTATGCTGGGCTTATGCTCATTGTTGTAATATTTTTCCTTGTTTATGGAACACTCATGTACTTTCAGGTAAATTTTTGTTTTCTGCTTATTGAAAATATGATGTTATACTAGTTTTTTTGAAGTAGTGATATTTCTACTGAAGAAGATAAGTTTAAGTGAAAATTTGAGAAATGGATGAGAAAACTTTTAAGAGAATAATTTTATAGATGTATGTTAAATAAATAAACTAACTTTTTTAAACTAAAGCTCACATTTATTAATATCTCCAAACATTATTTAGATTGGGATACAAATTGACATGAAATTCAGAAAGTTGCTTTCTGTAATCTTTATTTTAAGTTGCTTTTAGTTTGATCAGTTTTAACAATACCTGATTCAGATTGTTATGTGAGTATCAGGTTATCTTTTAACTTGTATTTAATATTCATCAATGTTTGTTTAACCTTATTCATAGATTTAAAGATGGGATAACATTTTCGTTAAGCCTGCCATGGCCATGTGGTTAGGGCACACAATTTATAGTCTAAGGGTTGTAGGTTAGAATCCACCTCACACCAAACATGCTTGCCCTTCAGCCATGGGGACATTATAAAGTGATGGTCAAACCCACTATTTGTTGATAAAAGAGTAGCTGAAGAGTTGGCAGTGGGTGGTGATGACTAACTGCCTTCCCTCTAGTCTTATGCTGCTATATAAGGAACAACTAGCACAGATAGCCCTTATGTAACTTTGCACAAAATTAAAAAAACATACAAAATGTGTAATTTTAAAAAGAAATAACTTTCAAAGATGATATAGAAGGCATTTTGATGTGGAAATAATCAATGCCCTTAATAAATATCTTATAATTGTGTAAGTGTGAAACATTTTATTAATTATAGAATTTTAAACATAAGAAGTGACAAACTCTAGTACCTACTAGTATAATGTTGTTAACATGTAAAACATTAAAATTGCATGAGTAAACTCAACTTTATGTGAAATTAATGCATTTATTTTTTTTATTTTAAATCCAGCTTCGTGGAGGATTTATTCAAAGCTCATCAGCAGATGTCAATCCATCTCAACTTCATCAGTCTCGACTAGGGCTTGTTTCTCAAGGAGTTCTGCTTCTTATTACCATAGCTTTCATTATCTCTGATGTTCTTGGAAGTTCTTGGAAAAATAAGTAAGTAATTTTAGAAACTGTATAAAACAACAGTATTGCTAAAAGTTACAAAACAAGAATATTTTGAAATAAGGTGGAGAACCACAATATTGTTCTGTAATATAGGTGATATTCTTTTTAAAATGTTAAGTAATTTTTATCACAAGTCAGTGTTAATCAAAGTATACCAAAACATCTCCAGTGAACAAATTAAAGTAAAAATAATAACTGTGAAGTAACAAGTAGAATATTTAAAATTTGAATATGCTGTAACAAACGGTTCAACACAGGCAAGTGGTTAAAGCACTTGACTCACAATCTGCAGGTTGATGGTTTGAGTCCCACCCAGCCTGATACTGGGGGAAAGGCCTCTTCAGCCCTGGTTATCAGAGATGTGATTTACATGATATATTTCTCTTTATTTTACTCCCTAATTTATCACATTTAAATTTTAAGTGAAATATAAAACATGATGGTTATCAAAGTGTAAACAAAATACTAGTCATGCATAAATAGATTTAAGCTAAGCAATACTCAAACGTACAACATAAATAGATTTAGGCTGAGCATTACTCAAACCTACAACATAAATAGATTTAGGCTGAGCATTACTCAAACCTACAACATAAATACATTTAGGCTAAGCATTACTCAAACGTGCAACATCAATAAATAACAAGAACCATATTAATGAACAGACAAGAATTGGGCAACTTTTCAGTTCTTTAAAATGATTTATTCTTCTGCAAAAAAAGCAAGTTTTAAATCCATTGCTGTTACACATGTAAATTCTTTGTTTTAAAATTCCTGTACAAGGTGATGGATCGTAAATTTTTGTGGTAATGTTGTCCATAGACATTCCATTATACATTGCCATGCAGTAAGTCAATTATTTTTACTTTGTATGCATCAGTTTCCTTAAGATATTCGAGAAACCTGAGCAACGACATCTCTCACCTGTAGCGGCAAGTACAGCCACAGTTTTGGAAAACCCACATTATTTAATGGATTTACTGGACAGCATAAACTGATTAGTTGGTACAGTGAATGTAAAAAACATTTACAGGCCATATATGTACCAGCTGCAGTGAATGGACTGAAGAATAAATTGAAGACGTGTTATTTGTCTAAGTATTATAATCATCAGAACAAGACAAAAACATAAAGGCTGTAACCAAGTTATTGGCATTTAAATCAGATCTAACAAAAAGAAACTTGTTTTCCATATTTATTTCCATCACTCTTTACCTATAAGAATTGTTATAAAATTAGAACATAGAAATTTAGACATTTAAGAAACTCGTCATGCAATGGTACCAGAATGTTACAGACGTTACATTAACCTAACTTATTTTTTAATCGACCAAAACTAACCATTTATTTATGATGCTTCTGGCAGTTCATTTTCAGGCTGAAAACTGTGTTAAATGAAACTTGTTTAATAAATGATAGTGAAAAAAAGGGATTAGTCATTAAGCATAAGAAACTTTTCACATTTGGTAGACAAGTGCATGGAAGTGTTGTTTTTGATTGTTACAGGGTCCCCGTTTTGAGTCGTAATTGTCACGATGTCATATTTCGGGTTGTGGAAATGGGTGTGGCTTTGTGGTTTCCTTGTGTACTCTGGAACTGTGTGAGGTAAGTGCAATAGAAACTTTGCTATTTAAGACAATCACAGTGAGTTTAATAATTTAATTGTATAAAATTTTGGGAAAGAGAATGTCTAAGTCACTTTTGTTTAATAGTAAAATATATATAAAAAGCTATACCAAAGAGAAATTAAGTTATAAGACATTTGAAACTATAATTATATTATAACATAAATCAGATTCCAAGACATATTATACGAATCACATTCAAGAAATATACAAAGAGAACAGGGTTTAATTTAAAAATACCACAATGCAGAAATGTTATGTACGTTTGTAAATGCTATTACTTATAATGAATAGCTGTTGTGATGTACCCTGCAAAACTTTTACTATTGCCTAGAAATAAAAAAATGTAAATAGTGCATTGAATATTTTTATTGTTAAAACTTTTGTTATTTTATTCTTGATTAGTTAATTCTTAGGTATGTAAACATTTAGTATAAATAATATTCAGTTAAAAAGAAAAAAGTTATTATAACCAATAATTTCTGCTTTTCAATTAGAAATTGATTTCACCTTCACCACAATTAATAATCCTTCTCAATATCTCTAAGGGCAACAGCAGTATTCTAATAACCTTCTACTCAACTCAACCTAAAAGAAATTTATTATAGAAATAAAAAGAAATACTCAAGTGAGGGAGTTCAGTATATATATATAAAATATATTTGGGTTTGAGAAGATTTACTTTTTATGGAAAATTTCGAAATTACTTGCTAATTAGAACATAAATAATCAGTTTTATCTCATTTTTATCTTTCATTGTTAGTCCTGAGCAGTTATGGATTTTGAATCCCAGAAAAATTTTGAAAAAGCTAGATCAAGCTAAACAGATTTTGCCTACTGAATCCGAGTCTCTAGTATCTCCCACACAAGAGATTTTAGTCAGAGCAGGTGAGTACTGCATAAAAAAAACTGTAAGATGGATGAATGCTGTACTCTAATGATTGAGTTTCTTCCTGATCTATTGTCTTTCAAACACGGAAGATGCATTTTTTCGATGTTGATCTAAAAGGGAGAAACAGCCTGAAAATTTAGAATGAAGTTGATCAAGACGTATACCTGTTCACACGTGAAACTTAAGAGCATGCATACTTGGATGTTAAACATATTTCTTTTGGTTCAAACATGTCCAACAGTTGTGTGTAGAGAGGATACCGACAACGTCAAAAAACAAACTAGCTTTACCCTACTCGTGCAGTAGTAAGTTAACTTCTTACCCTAAATCTCAACAACAGATAGGCATGTTGTGGATAAATAAGAAACATGTCATCTGTAATTGCTGCCTATGACAAGTATTAAAACACCATGTAACTGTTGTTTAAATTTTGAGGAAACACAAAATACATAAAGGTGATGCAAAACTGGCTATGTTCACTTGGATTGTACCATTAATATATCAAAGGGGCCAGTTTTAATTTTAAAAGGACACATACGTTGCTTACATCAGCATTTTCTAAAGTATGGGGTATACCTCCCCAGGGGAGCACAAATTATCTTTTTTTGGGTGGGGGGTGCTCGCAATTACAAGAGTCAGTAGTGCAATAACATAGAATTAAATGTTTTAATATATATTTTTAATTAATGAAAATAATAAGTAATTATTACAACAGCATTTTGTATTACACCTCATCAATTAACTCATTCTTTGACTTATTGATAAAACAAAAGGTGGGGGAATGTGCTGTAAAGCACATTTGTAAAAGGTGGGCTTGAATTCCAAAAGTTTATGAAATGCTGGCTTATATGAACATCCAAATAAAAAATGCACATTTAGATACATTTCAAAATTTGACCCCTGAGTAATCTCTGCCATCTTATATTTCTTGATCTATTTAATTTCAAGATGTTATAAAAAAAAAAATGTGTTTTTTTGCTATAGATCTCAGCGTGTCTTTAGAGAAGCTGCCGGAATGTTGGATCTGCTATGACTCTGAGACACAAGATGCTGGATCTTTAATCCAGCCATGCCTCTGTAAAGGGGATGTATCTGTAGTTCATCATGATTGTTTGAAGAAATGGTTGGTTCAGGTAATACAGTTCATATTTACTCACTTCTTTACGTGTCAGCTATTTCTCTTTGTAATTAATCCTTAATTACTTACTGTTTGTTTATGAATTTCATGCAAAGCTAAATGAGGGCTACCTGTGCTAGCTGTCCCTAATTTAGCAGCGTAAGACTAGAGGGAAAGCAGCTAGTCGTCACCACCCACCACCAACTCTTGGGCTACTCTTTTATTAATAAATAGTGAGATTGACCATAACAGTATAATGCCCCCACGGATGAAAGGACAAGCGTGTTTGGTGTAACGGGGATTCGAACGCACGGCCCTCAAATTACGAGTCAAACACCTTAACTCACCTTTCCATGCCAAGCCTACTTGTTGTTATTGTTCAGGTTTAGATAGTGTGTGTTCTGTAATAATATCAACTTTTTTTTGCTTAATTAAGTGCTTGACAACAAAAGTTCACTTGTTGTGTAGGAAAAACTTACTTATGGAGATAGTATAGAAGCAGAAAATAGTATTTTTTTTAATGGCAGATTTTTTTTTAATAATACAAAATTGTATTTTCAGTCTTCAGAAAACCCAGACAACACAAGATGCAAAGTGTGTAAAGAAGAGGTAAGTTATTGCTGTATTTTAATAATTAAAATATTCAGTTATTTTCATGTGTTTTGCCAACTTCAGGTGACTAATACTGCTGTTTGAACAACCTGTTAGTCATCCTGGCGAGTTATTATTAAAATTTTACCACACGTCTTTTAAAACTTTTATTACTTTTTGTAAATGGCCATAACGTCAAATAACTCAGAACAGGACTGGAAAGGCCAACTTCAGGTGACTGATGGTGGTTTTTGAACTTACCTGTTAGTCTTCCTGGCAAGTTATGATAATTACAATTATGCTACAGAAAGTCCTTTGTAACTTATATTATTGTAGTTTTTCTCTTAACATTGTAGACTAGATGTAAACATTGGTTTCATGCTATTTGTTTTTTTATAAACTTTGTTTTGTTTTACCTTAATTTCCTTTTATGGATTTTACTAAATTTACTTTAATTTTACCTTTTACTGGATGTTTGGATATTTTAAGCCTATTATGTTCTGGTACAACAGTTATGATTACCCATAGAATTGTACACGGACTTTTCTCAATATTAAAATAGTTTTGTGAGCTTTTGGCCCTTTTACTTGGGCATTTATCGAGGAACAATATACTGAGAGATAAAATTCATAAAACTGTAAAACATTGTTGCCCAATGAAGGCTCCTGTAAGATGGCTGAAAGTTAGCATGTAAAACTAATTTAGCTACATTACAAGTTGTAAACTGCTGTCATGATCACTTATAATTCTTGTATCTGAGATAAGTGTAATCTGTAAAGTTGTCATTCAGTATTTTGTATTGTAAATTGGTTATTAATGTATTGAAAACATGTAATAACATTTCTTTTGTAATATGTGGTATTTAGTAACTCTTACTTATCAAGTAGAATATGGTGAATGCAATCCCTACACTTCTGATTTTATATAGCTAATTTGTTTTATAATTAATTAGTACAAGCTCCAACAAGGGACTCTATGGTTGTCTGGAGGACTCACAAAAACTCACTGGCTTAAAACAGCTTGTTTAGTCTCTATCATGTGTAGCACTGTTGGAGGAGCTTGTCTACTGGTACAGATGTTTAACAATGTTGCCATTCGAACAGCAACTGTTGGAGGATCACTACTAATTGAATGTGTGTGCCTGAGGTTAGCTGTTGTCCTATTTTATGTATTATAATTTATCTTGTACAAGTCCTCAATTTATTATTTCACATGTTAGCACTTCAAATAAGCTGAATTTTTAATTTTAGTTTAGAATTTAATTAAATGTCAATATGTATTAAATTTATTATATTTGCTAATGAGATTAATGTGAACAGTTTTATTTCTTAACACGACTATATTTTGATATACAAACAATAATACAATTTATAACAATGGTTATTACAAATAATGATTTATATACAAACTTGCAAACAGTAATGAGTCTTCTGTTTGGTCTGTAACTGAATATTTTATCGATGGCTCATGATGAGTGAATTAATTCTATGTGGATGCACAGATACACTTCACTTGACAGGAAGCTAGCTGGCTTTTTTACACATGATTTTTTTTTCCCAACAAAAATATCCAATATCCTCATAGAAATACTAGCATCTGAAGATAATATACTAAGTTAAACAGTTTTAAATGTTCAAAATCTATAAATGTTCCTGATCAAATATCTGTAGTTTTCCAATTAATAAGCACTTATCACACTTACAGCTTCCAAGATTTATAATATAATGACTTGTAGTAAACCAACAATATAAAACTGTATCTCTGCATTGCATTGGTTACATTTTATAAGCTTGAGAGGAGAATTTCTAGAAATTACAGTTAGCAACAGTATTTGAAGACATGCTGGTACTTTCATAAAACCTCTATTGTTGATTCTTACACTCGAAAATCTTCTACTAATTTAGAGAATAGGCAAGATTTTAACAGTACACATGTAAAAAGTTGCGTATATTTCTAAATATATATTAGTAAAGCATTTCATTACTAGAGATAAAATATTTAAATACAAGACACATTCTTTGATTGTAGAAATATTTTTGGGAAATACCAGCCATACCATAAAATGACCTTGGCTGTTTACTTTGATGTTGTCAAATTTTATCGTAAATTTTCCTTCCCAAACTTTGTGAAATTTCTCATGTGGAATGACATTGTCTGCTGTTACAGTATCACAGAGTTTAACCTATATTTTTAACACAACACTTTGAAATTCTAGAGCAGCTCTCTATCAGGATACAGTAAAAAGTTGTACAGATAATTGTCTCTGAAAGTCTTAAATTTGAGGAAGCCCATTTTAATTTTCATAATAAATTATTTACATTTTATTTTTAAACTTCTACCAAATTTCTATTCAAATATCTCTTACTTAGATTTCCACATTATTGAGTCATATTTAAACCATATAGTTTACATGAATAACTTATTGTGAAGTGCACAGATAAACTGTAGGTTTATTTTGTAAACTGGTGTTGCTTAGTTGATGAGCCTGAGTTTTTTTATATATGATAAACAACATTTATGGTTAAATATTTCTGGTTAACTTAGGCTCCTCGAACAACATTTATGGTTAAATATTTCTGGTTAACTTAGGCTCCTCGTAACAACATTTATGGTTAAATATTTCTGGTTAACTTAGGCTCCTCGGATTCAGTTTTTTGGCTGCTTATCATCGAGCAAAGATTTCAACAGTCAGTATCCTTGGAAATAAACCAGCAGCCGTCACTACAGTTTTGGGTACAAAGACCAAACTTGCTATTCCAGTTGAGCCACAATGCAGCACCGAGATGGGTACATCTGGTGAAAAGGCTTCTCTTACAGTTGAATCAGTTTCAAAGGGTGTTGATGTTGCTATAGAAACAGAAATTTAATAATCCTGTAAGTTTTTTTTTTTTTTTTTTTATGTCTTAATATCTTTGTGTATGTGTATTTAATATACAGTTGCCACTCCAAAGCAAGTTTGTTTAAAAATCTCACTGTCACCACTGGGTTGCCCTTTTGCTCTAAATCTTGTTATTTGTATATTTGTTGACTGGACTATGTTCTTACTGTGCGGCCAAACCACTTAATACTTTGCCCTCGTTGTGTTTGATGATTATTGACATTCCAACCATTTCTGTGACCTTTACATTTGTGATATTGTTTTCTTTCAGTGATTTTGACAGTGTATTTATATTATTATATAAGTTTTTGTGTGTAAACGAATTTTCAGTTACATTTTATAGAACTATTTCTGTATGCTAGTGCAGTGACATGTTGCTTCATGTGGGTAACATACTTGTAAACTGTTTGTGTATTTGGTTTAGAGTGAATTCTTAGTCCCATATCAGCACAAGACTGCTTATTGGTAAGTTTGTAGGTGGAAGAGTAAGTCGTAAGCTTTTCTAATGAAAGCTACTTAAATAGAAAGATTGTTGAATCAAGTGGATTGAGAGAATACAACATTTCATAAAAGGTGAGTTTTGGTGTTCTCTGTGGAAACGGAAAATCTCGAACCAAACCATTTAGGCAACTGTTGATTGACAGAGAGGAGAAGGTACAGCTTGGATCATTGCCTAGGCTGAGCAGGGTACCAAAACAAGTGGTTTCTGAGATAATTGTGAGGTTTGGAAAGGTTTAAGACACACGCTAACAGATTTGAGATTGCGCTCTACATTTTGGAGCCATGGATGCATAACAAAAGTAACAGTCACATTTCATTATATAATTGAAGTAACCTTAAATTGGTGGTGAATGGTGTTGACTAACGAGCTGCCATTCCTTTAGTATGATATTTCAGAATCAGGGACACCCAATGCAAACAGTCATAACAGTCCTCAAGTAGCTTTGCACAAAATTCAACAAATAACAGATTCAGAAGTTGAGTAACATGTGAAGATTAATAAACTGTTGATAATGTAACAGTAGATATTAATAATAGCATGAAATACACACACACACACAGAGAGGTTGAGTGCATCCCACCACATTATTGTAGTCCATGTTGTTACATCTCTCTCTGATGATCTATGCATCTGTACAGCAGCCCTGCACCATAGCTTCCATTCTAAGGTTGTCACGTCCTAAGCTTATCACTTCTAATTGTTTCTATAATCCTTCTAGTGAATGAGAATTATGGTTTCCTGTTGCTAAGTTCAACAGTGCAATCACACAGAAATATGTAGGTTTTGCAACCAACAACTTTACTGGTTATGATTTATATACAGCAGACCTATGGCTTATATAGGTCTTTTATTTTTAACAAATCTATTGAAAATTCATATTCTTCATGGTTAAAATGAAAATAAAGATTTCGTGAAAGGAATCAAGATCCACGTCCTTCAATTTCAAATACAGGCATTTCTTCTGATACATCTTTTTTTCCCACCCCACGAGGCAAAACAATCATTCGTTCACGTCCTCAGTCACTGGAATCCCCTTCCAACAACAAAGACCTGCCCACTCGGCCCAGGGCAGGATCCATGGAGGTTGACAGACCTCCTCCGACAAAGGACAGTAAGGAAAAAACACGTGGTCGTAAACAGAAGGATTCTCCAGCCACTTCACCTACCCGTTCTTAAAATGGCCACCTTGATACAATGGAACTGTCGAAGTTTACGTTCTAATCTGGGTGATATCAAAACACTGATTGCTTCCTACCATCCTGTTTGTCTTTCCCTACAAGAAACATTTCTCAAACCTGCTGATACAGTCTCCATTCGGCAGTTTTCTCTGTACAGAAATGACAGGCTGTGTGATGGACGAGTACATGGAGGGGTGGCACTATTGGTTGATCAGCATGTGCCCACCTTGTCTTTGTCACTCAACACATCCTTGGAGGCCGTAGCCATCCGTGTTTCCTTGGGTCATACCATCACTGTTTGTTCTCTCTACCTGTCCCCTGGAGAGACATATGAGCAATCAGACCTTGATGCTCTCGTTGAACAGTTGCCGTCTCCATTTCTAATCCTGGGGGATTTTAATGGACATCATCCCCTCTGGGAAAGTGCTGTTATTGATGGGAGGGGTCGCTCTGTGGAGTGTATGCTCTCTGATCACAATCTTTCTCTTTTCAGTACTGGTTCTTCCACTTATTTTCATGCACCTAGTTAGTCCTTTACCGCTATTGATCTCTCGGTTTGCTCCCCTTCATTATTCTCCCACTTTTCATGGAGGGTTGACAGTAATCCACTAGGCTGTGATCATTTTCCTATCCTTTTGAGAGAGACTGCCCGTGGTCGATGCCACCCTACCTTCATACCCCGGTGGAAGCTGGATCAGGCAGACTGGTCCACTTTCACTGCTCTCGCAGAACTTGATCCTGGCATCGTAAATCAGCCATCAATAGACGACTGTGTGGCAGCGGTAACTGGCTGTATTATACAAGCAGCTGCTCAGTGTATTCCTAAAACATCGACACGTTTTCCATGATATCCTCGTCCGTGGTGGAATCCTGCTTGCCACTTAGCACGGAAGGCTCAAAAACGGGCCTGGGATACTTTTCGTAGATATCCCACACTTTCAAACCGTGTCGCTTTTCAACAGGCCCGTGCATATGCTTGGTGGGTAAGACGTCAAAGCCAGAAGGAATCTCGGATTAAGTTCACAACTAACATATCTTCTACCACCAGTTCCAAGATCATATGGGACAGGATTCAAAAGGTTAATGGGCACTACAATTCTGTCCCCCTCTCGATCTTACTCTCTGATGGTCAGGAGGTGGCTGATGTCCGGAGCATTGCTGATACTCTAGGTGAAAGCTTTTGCTGGGTATCTAGCACTTCGGCTTGTTCCTCCACCTTCTTGGCCATCAAGACTCGGGCAGAGCGTTCACCTCTTTCCTTTCGAACTGACTGTTTCTTTGACTATAATTGTCCCTTTACACTGGTGGAACTGAAAATGGCCTTCATCGGTCTGCCAGTACATCTGTTGGACCTGATGATGTTCATTATGACATGCTGCACCATCTATCTCCTGCTTCTCTTGATGTCCTTCTGATTGTCTTTAACCGGATCTGGCAGGAGATTGTTCTTCCTGATGCCTGGCGCCAGGCTATTATTTTACCTTTCTCTAAGCCAAGGAAAGATCCCAAAGATTCCTTCAAACTACCGTCCAATTGCTTTGACGAGCTGTCTCTGTAAGACCTTAGAAAGGATGGTTAATGCTTGTCTTGTTTGGTTCCTCGAATCAAACAACCTCCTCTCGCCCACCCAGTGTGGGTTCCGACGATAGCACTCCACCACAGACCACCTAATTCGTCTTGAAACATCTGTCAGAGAAGCCTTTCTCAAACGCCAACATCTTGTATCAATATTCTTTGACATTGAGAAGGCTTACGACACAACATGGAGGTATGGGGTTTTGCGAGACCTCCATACATATGGGTTATGTGGCCATATACCCATGTTTATTAAACATTTTTTAATGGACAGGAGATTCCAAGTTCGTGTGGGTTCGACACTTTCCCGTTCTTTTGTACAGGAACTTGGAGTCCCTCAA
The DNA here is from genome assembly GCF_004210375.1 of Tachypleus tridentatus. Lineage (NCBI taxonomy): Eukaryota > Metazoa > Arthropoda > Merostomata > Xiphosura > Limulidae > Tachypleus > Tachypleus tridentatus. The sequence goes on from NC_134827.1 coordinate 100,272,929, forward strand.
GGCTGTGTTTTGAGTGTCACACTTTTCAGTATAAAGATAAATGCCATCACTGAATAACTCCCTCTCACTATTGCAAATAGGCTGTATGTCGACGACTTTCACATCTCATGTCAGTCGTCGAACATGAGATATATTGAGCGGCAACTACAAACTGCTCTCAATCGTGTACTGAAGTGGACTATGGCGAACGGCTTTAATTTCTCTCTCTCTAAAACCGTATGCATGCACTTTTGCCGTCAACGGGGTATCTACCCTGATCCTGAACTTCATATCGGTGAAGTTTTGCTGCCAGTGATCCGGAGACCAAGTTCTTGGGGCTTATCTTTGACCGTAAGCTGACCTTTATACCACACTTAAAGCAACTTTGGGTCAAATGCACAAGAGCACTGAACATCCTCCATGTCCTCTCTTCTACCAGTTGGGGAGCAGATCGATGTTCGATGTTAAAGGTATATCGTGCTCTTATTCGATCAAAACTCGACTATGGATCAATGGTCTTAGGCTCTGCCAGGCCCTCGGACTTAAAGATGCTGGACCCCATTCATCACCAAGGACTTCGACTCTGCACTGGGGCTTTCCGTACCTCTCCAGTTCAAAGCTTATACGTTGAATCTCATGAACCTTCTCTGCACCTTCGCCGTTTGCAACTATCTTTACAATATACTTCGAAACTTCGTTCCTTAACAAAGCATCCCACTTGGGGATGTGTTTTCCTTTCTCAGTGGGCCGCACTTTTTCAGAACAGACGATCTGTCATTGCTCCGTTTGGTCTTCGCATCCGGGCACAATTGGATGAATTGGGTCCGTCCTTGGATAACATTGCAGATTCCACAGGTCAGCCCATCCCACCATGGCTTATTACAACCCCCAAATGTGACTTTTCTTTCAGTCATCTAAAAAAGGCAGATACTCCAGATTGGATGTACCGTCTTTTATTTAATGAACATCTTTCGAACACTCATTCAGTTCCCATTTATACAGATGGTTCCAAATCAGGTTACTCAGTGGACTCTCCTATGGTTTGCTGTGGTTCAGTAGTTGCACGCAGAATCCCATCTACAGCTTCTGTGTTCACTGCTGAACTGTATGCCATATCTCTTGCCCTGGATCATATTGCAGCTGAGCAGTACTCCAACTGCACTATTTATACTGATTCGCTTAGTTCTATACTGGCCCTGGAATCGCTTCACGTTGGCTCACACCCTGTTCTCGCTGATATTCAAAACCGACTGGCCCATTTCTTATTAACAGCTACTTCTATCCAGTTTTTCTGGATACCAGGCCATCTTGGTATTCGTGGGAACGAGCTTGCAGATACGGCAGCTAAATCTTTCTGCTCCGGCACTATCACCCCTGTGCCTATTCCGTACATGGACTATGGACTTGTCTTTAAGGCTCGGCTCCGTGCCAGCTGGCAGTCCACTTGGAGTGAGCAATGCAACAACAAGCTTTTTCAAATTAAACCCTATATTGGACTTTGGCTATCTAGCTTCCGTAAGGTTTGGAAAGAGGAAGTTGTTCTAACTAGACTACTCATTGGTTACAGTTTTTTAACTCATCGTTTTCTTTTATCTGGAACTGATGCACCAATGTGTAGTTTGTGTAACACTCAAATCACTATCAGCCACGTTTCACTTTCTTGCCATCGTTACACTTCTCAAGGACGGCAATATTTTAAACATATTTTTTTCCCAGGGTCTATCTGTAACATTGGACAGTGATATTGGTGACAGTGACACTGTCCACCTTGAAAACATTTTTAATTTTTTAATGGCTATTTATCTTTTTAATCTCATTTAAGTGTTGGATATTTATTCATTACACCTTTTTCATTGTGGTTCCTTTTTTACAGTTTTATTCTGTCTAGTTCAATTTGACATTGGAAAATGGCCAGAACATTAAATAACAACACCAGGACTGGAAAGGCCAACTTCAGGTGACTAACGCTGCTGTTTGAACTACTCGTTAGTCATCCTGGCGAGTTGTTATTACACTTTTGCTGCATGTCATTTCACACTTTAACTACCTTACTTTTTCGTACTGGCCATAATGACACATAACCCAGAACCAGGACTGGAAAGACCAACTTCAGGTGACTGACAGTGGTTCTTATACCTACCTGTTAGTCTTCCTGGTGGGTTATGATCATTACCATTTTGCTAGAGTGAGTACTTTACAACTTCTCTTACTCTGCTTTCTCTCTTAACGTTGTAGACTAGGTGTCAACATTGGTTTTATACTTTTTTGTTTTACCTTCATCTCCTTTTATGTATTTTACTACATTTACTTTATTTTTACCTTTTTACCAGATGTTTGGTGCAGATAGCCTAGCTGCTTTGTGCCATAAAACACTAAATCAATCAATCAATCTTGAAAGGAAAAAATTAAAAGGATGTTGACAGACCAAGCATGCTCATTGGATTTCAAGAGAGTCTCTTCTCTGAGGACCTTGGCTTGGATCCAAATTTTGTAACTACAACCGTGAGCTATGAAACAATCAATTCTCGAAGAGTACTGTGAATCAGAAAGTCATTATGATGAAACTGTGCAGATGTCCTGTCGTCATAAACAGTATGATCGACAAGGATTTATTTTAAATTAATGAAGGTCCATAAAGCAAATGTTCACCAGTTTTTAGCCGCTCCTTAAAACGAGGAGCTGTTTTCATACAAACATTGACCAAAGAGACTGAAATTGGAGGAACTCCACTTAACCTATTTCATTTTAAAATCTCCTAATGCAGCTTGATAGGACTTTTGTGTCTGTGGTTTGCATAAATGTGGTTTTGAAATTTGTGCTCATTGACGGTAAGTGACCCGTGGAAAGTTTTGACAACACCTATGGTCTATGACTGACCTCATCAACTTTTCATGCAGGTATTAATGATGGTAACAATACAAAGTAGACAGTGAACTAAATATATGGTTGATGACAGAACAAGTATTCTAGAAAGAACAGAGGGCTTATAATGTCTTTCTTATGTACGATTAACCTTCAGTAGTAACGAGACAGTTAATATGTTGTTCATTAGTAATGCTAAATACATCTAAAAATGTATCCAAATTTTTAAAACACAAGATATTCATAAAACTTCATTATAAATTTAGTCTTTTTATCAGTAGCAATATATTCAATTAATGTTCTTTCTTTTTCCCTGCAGGGCGAGAACCAGTAAAAAAAACTAATTCAGATGTCAAAAAGTGGTTGAATTGGACTGTCTTGACTCGTTTGAGATGAGTCAAAGGATATATATATATATTGTACTGTAGTTGAAGAGAATTCAAAGTACATTGATTTTAATATATACATCAGATAGAATGTAATATTTAGTATAAATTGATGACCAAGCTAGGAATATTGGTCAATTTCTGTTCAATATTTATTGTAAACCTATTTCTTAATCACTTACAAGGATAAGAAACTTGCATTTTAGACATTATAGGAACTGACTAGAAATTCTCTCATATTTTTATGTTTTCTTCTGGAGTTCACTAACCATTTTTTTTATCAAGTGATAAAGGATGGGAAACACTGAAGAAGTTTGTTATAAAACGTTTTAAGACACTTCATTCTGCTGTATAGAATTTTCTGAATCACAGAGTGTTTTAATCTTCTCTGTTTAAGCTTTTGTTTGTTGTGATTTTAAAAATACGAAGCAAAGCTTGGGGGTTTTGTGAAAAAAACTTACCTTTTATTCTCTGTTTAGGTGGTGTTTCTAATATACAATGCATTTATAATATATTTTTAGATTTACTTGAATGTCCATAACTGTTTTATCTACCCATTGTTGCATTCTAAGGTTTACAATAATTTTAACAGAATGTGTTTAGTCAAGCTCATACAGTGTACATAGGTTAGATGGGTACAATATCCCACCAGTATTGATAACTGTGCATTAAAGGGGTCACACTGTGTTATTATTACACATCCTTGTTAATCTTGGAGTTTGTTGTATTTTAGAAATTTAGAGTTACCATATGGTTATTTTTACTGAAATAATTTAATTTTTACACAAGATACCATGTTGTTCTTTCTAAAATAAAGTGTGAAAAACTTGTTCGTTGTTTAACTTGAAAAACTTATTTTAGTACCGTAAAATTTTGCCATATTGAATACTAATATCAATTGATGAAGTGATTCTTCAAGAAATGTGGAATGTTGCTGATTCTTGAGGCTTGAAAGGATAACCAGTAGTGAACAATTTTGTGTATATATATACTCTTAGAAAATACACGTTTCATGGTGCACCTCACAAAATAAACTAAATCTAACATTATAATGTTACATACTGTTTAAAACAGCTATTTTTTATATTTTATGTAAAATTGAAATGTGTTATAAAAAAATTGGTTGTACAAACGTGGTTCAATGTAGGTATAGCTCTTTACCAACTTGTATTTTAATTTTCAGGTTTCTTGAAGTAAACAAGATAAATGTAAATAAAACTACTCTGTTTTAAAATAACGTGAGCCTTAGTCTTGAAAGATCAATTAAGAAGCTTCTTAGGTTCCAAAAGCTATTGAATATAACCTAACACATATTTTTCTTCATTAGTTGTTACGTAGGGGAATTATATAAATGTGATTTTCTCTCTTCTGAAGAAGACGTAATTTTTTAGCACATTGACAAAATGACACACAGCTTATGACAGGTTAATAATTTTGAAAGCTGTTTTTGATGGTATTTATATGGATACTTTGAACAGTATGATAATCTGAGAGAGTTTTATATTAAAATATAAGACACTTAAGGTTTCAAGAGAGTCAAAATATCTTTGTAACTGTGAATGTACAAACTGTCCAAGCAATTCATGAAATTGTATCCAGAACTTAAGTAGTTTACAACATGACATCAAATAACTACTTTATAAATACAGTGAGTGCAAGTAGGGATAACCTAGCTAAGTATAGTAATACGGAAAGATGCTATGAATGTCTTGAAATAAGGTCAAGTATACTAATACTGAGTTACAGTTTAAAACAGTTTATCCACACTTCAGAAAATCACTGTTAATATGTCATCTGAGCCAAAGAAGAGGTAAATTTTTTAAGTAACTTGATTATCTTATTTTGATTTTTTTGTTTCAGTATTTTGTGTAGTGTTACTGTAGCTAGCTGGGTTACCTATATATTAGCCCTCCTTTTTTTTTTATTAGCCATATTTTTATGTGATAGCAATACTATATATGAGGTACACGTATGACCAATTGTATTTATTAATTGTCAGAACTTCTACCAGTCTGCTGTCAAATCTAATTAAGTACCTAAATAGTGCATAGATTAGTTGTGTGTGTGTATATGTATCTATATAATAGACAGACAAACAAATAATAGAATTCTTTTCAGTGTAAGAATGAAATAACTGGAACCCGAGACAAAATAGTTCTGTGAAAGAATTCGAGAGATAATATTCGTCGTTGATTTTGTTACTTCTCTGGAAAAATTCAATAGCTTAGATACAAATATTTTTGAAGTATTGGAATTTTCTTTTATTCTGCAAACGTATATAGTGGTTTAAGCTGCTTTCTATGTACACAAAGCATTAATTTTGGTCGGCAAAATAGCCATCTATAATATTCATGTATTTTAAAGGTAATTTTAAATGGGAAATTATGTACACCATTCTGTTTTATTACAATCCTTGCTGTTAAGTTGTTCAGAACAAATATTTTACTGAATTTACCTTTTATAAAGCTGTGTTTGGGTAAATATTTAATATGCATAATGTGATGTGTAAATATATGGGTAACAAATACAGTGGTGTATAAATGTTTTATAGCTTTGGATTTAGTGTGAGAAAAACGTTGAAAACATAATATAAATCATACAGAGCACTAGCACCTGAATTATGTCTTATTAGTTGTATGTTATAGTATACTTTCTTTCAGACCGAAACTTTTTCAAAATGTTTGTACATTTCTAATATAAACTTTATCTCATTTGCTTTATTACTACATCTGTGTTCGTTTTACTTAAGTTCATATTTTGTTATTTTATATCAGAATGTTTTCATTTTATTTTGAAAAAAAAAAGGGTAAACAGTAGATATGACAGTTATCTTGCGTTTAAAATACAGAGTGTGGATTAATTTGTTTTTTACCCTGCAATTTGTACCAGCAACGTCTGTATTGCAAGGTTTTCTTTTATAGTTGAATTTATCAGTTTAAGTGTTAATGTTGTGTTTTATTTATTAAAAATTCATTTTGATAAATTTTATTGTAACGAGTGACCCAGCAGTGTAAATTTTGTTTGATATCTTCCGTTTGTACTTGAAATTTCTTTTATGTAAAACAATATAAGATGGCAGTTCTGATTAAAATAAATTTAAATTTAAAACTAGTGGCCTATTTTTTACTTTATTAACACAAAACCTGAATATGAACTGGAATTGCCTAGTTAATGTCTCCTAATCACTGGTCAAAACAGAGCTATACATAATTTTTTTTTATCATTACGTCACCAAAACGTCAGGAGAAAATAATTCTAATTCGTTGTCTCAATTGTAAGTTATGTATACACTTAACATTTATAGCCAGCTTACGTGAATTTAGGTAACACAATATAGATGGTATTACTCAGTGAAGTAAAGAGTTGAACAGTTCAGTATAAAATGAAGAAACACGTTAGATTTTTGTACATATTAGACTTATTTTAAAGAAAATTTTAAAACACAAAAAATGATAATAAATAAACCAAAGCTAATTTAAGGTCACAAATGGCGAAACAGGAATTATGCATAAATATTTCATTTAATACACGAGATACAAATATACTTGGTACATCTACATACAACACTCGCTGAGCTTTGCACCTACGTGAAGACTAGGTGACGCAAGGTACCATTTTATTAAAATTACAGATGTGTATGGGTATTAGAACGTTAATTAAAGTACAGAATTCGTTTCGACCTTCCTAGGTCATCTTCAGGGTAGTATCTTTCTTAAACTGAAGGTGGCCTAAGAATGTCAAAACGTTGTTCTGTACTTTATTTTGATTAAAGTTTTAATACCTACACCAGCCGTCTTCAGAATAAATTTTTATTTCAAGTGGGCTTTTCGCCATCATGAAAGATATGTGTACGTTGAACACAAAAATGGGCTTTAGGAAACATAAAATTACCAACTTATCCAGCATTGCCTACGAATCTGCAATAAACGAAAAAAAAATCTGTGTTATGTATATTTTCGAATATTTTGTTACTTGTAGTCTGGACCAGGGACGGCCAGATCGTGTTTGGAAATCAACTTTTTTTTTATCGCAAATTTGGCAATCAGCAACTGCACTGCCTCATGTCATCGCTGATGTCGCGCGCTTCATTACTGCCACAGACTCCGCCTATTTTGTAGCGTCAGTCTAGTTTGTTATCGAGTGTGCGTTGTTTTGCATGCGCTTGCACACATATTTTTATTTTGCAACTTTCAAGTTTTTAAATATATTTTGTTTTTAATCCCATAACGTGGATAATTCGAAAACAAAAGAATCTAGATGATAGTGAACACTCAGAAAAATTGATTCTGGTATTACTAACGAAAAGAGAATGGCGCGTGACTGGAAAAACGTGAAACGAAAATTTAACAAAAGTTGGGTGTTGAAAGTTGCAGTGATTGTGTAACAAAGGTTTTATGAGTAATAAAATATATAACCTTAAGCAACACTTTAACAATTTTCACAAAGAATTGGATGTAAAATTTCCAGTTGGTAGCAAAAATCGTATGAATGAAATTAACCGTCTGAAAGCACAACTAGTAAAAGAAATATTGATTGTGGTCATTGAAACTCTGTTGGAAAATTATGATTAAAAAATAAAAGATAATATTCTTCAAAAGGTAAATAGTTTGCAATTAAGTCGAAGAACAATTGTCCACAGAATACTAGAATTAGCGAAAGACATAGAAAATCAGTTGCTTGAACATCTAAAAGACTGTTTGTATTTTTCTTTAGCACTAGATGAGTCAACAGATGTTAGTAACATTACACAGTTGATTTTTTGGGTTCGATATGTAACTTACATTTATTCCCTTGACAGATTTTCAAGTGAGGAAAGAAATGTTTGGCCTTTGTGGATTAAGAGATCGAACATGTGGAAAAACATATTTGAAAAATTTCTTGAAATGTCAAAAAATTCAATTTGTATTTTAAAAACAGGTTGCTGTCACAACAGACGGTGCTCCCGCCATCACTTGGGCGAAATTAGGATTTGTTTCTCTTTTGAAGTAGTATTTAATTGAAAATAATGTGAAGTCTATGCTGCCATCTTTCCATTGTATTTTGCATCAGGAAAATGTACGTGCTCAGATGTCTAAAAGTGATGAATTAAAAAATTTAATGGACATTGTTGTAAAAATTGTGAATTATATTAGAAGTGGAAGCTCTCTCATTCATCAACAATTTGTTGAGTCTTTGAAGAAAAGCAATGATTATACTTTTGATGATTTTATTTTGCAAACGTAAGATGGTTAAGCTGAGGAAGAGTCTTGGAATTATTTACTTTCTTATTTCCTCAAATAAAAGAGTATCTTGTTGAAAAAGGTAACATTAAAAATTTCCCTGAAATTGAAACTTTGTCATGGCAGTGTGATTTGTATTTTCTGTGCGACATGATGACTGACTTGAATAATTCGAATACCAAGCTTCAGAGAAGAGGTAAAATGATAACACTGCACAACAAAGTTTTTGCTTCTGGAACACTGTTGGGTGTTCCTTGTAGATCTTTGGCTGCTGATCACGAAAATCACATCCAAATTTGCCCATCACGTACCGTTTCAACGAAATTTTCAGTTTCGCCAGGACATTGCTACAATGAAAAAACGATATCAGGACAACTGGAATCCGTCAATGCTTGCTGACTACTGTTGGACACTGCAACATGATGCACCGAACATTGAATACAAACGAAAATCAGGAGCGAAACACTTTTAATTACGTTGAACTTAATAGCGTATTAGAAACGTAAACGCAATTAAATGCGTTATTGCCGGTAAACAGTTAACTGTCTCTTTCTCAGAGTTCCTGCGTGATGAAACAAAACCAAAACTATATTTCTGCATACCCACCAGGTACCTGTCACAATCAGCAAAAACTTTTCAAAAAAATTGTTGTGCAGTGTACGCGAGCAATCACAGTCTATTCATGAATTTCAATTAAGGCTGAATCTTCTTGCGGAACAATTACAAAACAATTATTTGACACACTTTGCAAAGTTGAATAGTTTTCTAGAAAATAATAAGGACTATGATTACTCTGATGCTAAAGATGACCTCTAAGTAACCTCGATCAAAACTCTATCTCAAAAATTTGAAATTGATATTTGAATTTTTGCACGCTCCATTTCAATTTGACTTAGGAACTTTCAGTTAGGAAATTACATCTTTTTTACCCTGCTTACCCTGCAAAGTGTAGAACACTATTCTGAAAAATGAGAGTCTTCCAAATATAAAGATAGCAATTTCAAAATTATTTTCCATGTTTGGATCCACATAGGTGTGTGAGTCAACATTTTTCACGCTAGATTTTCTCAAGTTTAGATATAGATTTTGGCTTACTGACATACATTTAGAAGCAGAGCTAAGATGCTTATTGAGCATGGATATTAAGCTACGTTTCTCGAAACATGTTGATGAAAACCTCCATCAATTTTCACATTGAAGGTTAATTGCAATGCAATTATTTTGATTAAACTAGCATCTTTCAACTATTTTTTTTAATAGTGTGGCCAACGTCGTTTTTATTAGCCACATTTGTGGTTACTATGAAAAATAAGTTGCCCATCCCTAGTCTAGACTTTGTCTAAGTCTGGTAGAGGCCGAAAAATCGCCCAGATACTAAAAGTTTTAACGCAATTACAGTGATTCACTGCTCTTCTTATGCTACCTGAACTACTTTCAAAGTTTCCAGTTGTTTAGAGGTGAGTCTTAAGACTTATAATGCTAAAAAACGGGTTTCAATACCCTTTGGGCACAGCACAGATAGTTCATTGTATGGCTTTGCGCTTATCAACGAGCAAATAAACGGTCTTCATTGTCAATATCTGAACTCTTTTTGAGACATAATATATTTCCGAAACGAAAAACGGGTGTCAGTACAAAATTATGCTTTTAAACATTACAAAACTGTTTGTCTTTTAGTATAAGGGTAATTATTTCAGTTTAGCTTTTAAAGGAAAACGAAAGTACATTTGATAGTTCAAATAACCAGTAGATGCCACTTTTAAGTCACATGCTAAAATTTATAAAAAAATAACATTTTACATAAAACGAAGGGTAATTACAAAGGATAGAAGTAAAATCGAATAAAATGGCATCTGCGAAAGAAATTAAAGAGGTAAAGTTTATTCTTACATTCGTCAAAGTTGTAGTTTTAGGTAACCAAAATTGACAAAGTATTAAAATTAAAGTCTAAGTCTCACAGTTTGAACAAGAACAAAAGCTTTAAAATTTTTATAATGATATATTCCATTACTAAATAAGAGTTATTGAGTTCAGACGTCACCAATGACCTTGCTGTAAGTGTGTTTTCTTATAGCAAAACTACATCGGGTTGTCTGCTATGCCCATCGAGGGGAAACGAACCCTGATTTTAGCCTTGTAAATCTGTAGAATTACCGCTGTCCCAGCGGGGGACGTTACTCTAAGCGCAAGTGTGAATAGTACCTTGAAAACAGTGAGATATACATTACCATACTTCAATGGATGTCTAGATGTCAGGAAGCTGCTGCTGAGATAAATGAACCTCATTTGGAACAATATTTAATAATTATACAATGATAAAATTTATGACAGTATGAGTGAAAACCAAGTGTAATGGTTTCCTGCATGCTTTCTTTACTTTTGTATTTTCTATGGTAACGTTTAGTGCCATTAACAGTTTTACTATCCAGTTACCATTACTTATTGATTTTGACTCCTGTTTATTTTGGTGTCTTGTTTCCATAATTATTTTCATTACCATATACCTGTTTTCTAGCTGTCAAATGTAGCACAGGAATTGAGAGATTGTAAACTAAAATTTTAGAGTTTAATAAAAATAAATTACATGATGTTTTGTGTGACTGTTAACATTATCATATTTCTTATTTCAGTTTAGAGAAAATGGTTACTTTATTTTGCCTAATTTTCTAACTGAAGATGAGGTTGAGTCCATGAAAAAGGAATGTGAGAATCTTGTGGAAGAAATGAACCCAGTTGAACACTACAGCTCATTCCATATAGAAGATCACGAACACAAAGTATGTTTTCTTAGTTATTTGGAAAGTTGCAATTTTTGTATTGGAATTTTTTGTATACACTGACTGGAGAAAATATTATGAAAGATGATATTTTTTTATTGTTATTGTTTGGCATAGATTTTTATCCTCATTGTGAATAGTATACTTGAATGTATGTCCCGTGTAAATCATTGTGCATCATCCATCAACCAATTATAGTATAGCACACTCACATGATGATTGTGACTCCCTCTACACTCTTCTACTAAACCTTCACTTCTTAGTTGTTGGCATTCAAGTTCGTTCATGCTATTTTATTCATTTATTTATTGCTTTGTGTTTGAATTTGTTTTTCTTCACAAAGTGGTTTGTTTTAAACTTCATTTCATTTGTTCATTCATAATTTTTTTCATATTTATTAGTTAATTCACTTCACTTTGTTTCTGCACTCAACTTTTGTGTAACTTTTTTATGTATTTCATTCTCAAGTTCACCTTACCACTTTGGGGGTTACAACAGTGACTAGTACTTTATGGGATTCTCATATTCTTAAGTCTATTGTAAGTCTTACATTCTGGCTTCTTTCTTCCATGTGTTAACTCTCAGAGGACCTCCACCGATATTCTTTTCCCTACTTTAGCCGATACTTCATCCTCAGCTCTGGGCTTACATAAGTGGTTTCTTTGTTGTTGGTTCTTCTAGGTAGGGACTCAGTTTGGACTCTGGTCATTTTATACGTTATGTATTTCATGGTCTTTCTTTTCTGAGGCTTCACGTACTTGCTCCAATCATTGACAGTATTAAGCCACAAATGATCAATTTGTTAGCAGTCTACCATTACAACTTTTGTAACCCATTTGTCTCTGTTGGAACATTGTACCCCACCTATTTCTCCTCATCCTTCCATGTATCTTTAATTCTGAGTACTTCTTTTTGTCAGTTTTCTCACTGGAATACAACCAGTTATGCTTTCTGGTCCATTTGGCCAACTCTTTACTTTCTTCATCTCATGCCATATTCCACGTTTCCTCCCATACACACCATCTTTTCAGATTTTCCCTTGCTTCTTATCTTCATCATCCTTTGGAGGATGATCAGTGAGGAGATTCTCCACACTGGCATCTGGACCATGCCCTGTATGTTTGTCTCTCATTTTCATCATACTATGTTTCATTAAGTTTTCATCTTCTACCTGTGGTCATGCTCGAGACTTTAATGTGCCTTTTAAGTTTTGTTCATTTCTTCTTTTTCAGGGACCTTTCTTTCTTCCCTTTTATCACACAGATTCCTTTCTGTGGTGATTGTTACCCTACCAGGTATTCGTTAACTTCCAATCCACACTGTAGTCATGTAGACTCACATTCTATCAGTCATGGCTCTACATACCCACTGTAAAGATTGAGTGTTCCACATGATCTCTGGAAGGTTATCTACTTCACAATAATTGCTTCATAAACATTTTTGTTTTGGACCATAACATCAATGAGCTGCATGAGTAAAGCAGAAGGAGATAATTGCCCATGCCTGCCTTGCCTTGAGTAAATAATTCAGTATGGTTGCTTTTCAAAATAGGATTTCATAGTCTACCATGGCATTGTCCCCAGTGATGATGTTCCTCATGGATGTTGTTTCCCAGCATTGATGTGTTGGATTCGAGTAAACCAAGCAACAAGTTTTCTCATAAGTTGAATCTATTCTCTCAATGCTGAACAGCCAGTCCTAGACTGCTGTAGAGTATTGATCCTTGTGTGGTATCCAATAATCAGAATGGTTCTTAATCCCTGATTACAGGATTGTAGATGAAAACAGTATGATCCTCATCATCCCCTTGTGTGGATGTTGGTATTTCAGCAGAGCTGATTTTGGATGCAGTTGAGTTGCCTAATACAGTCTGGCTCACCCTATCCACTTTACATCTGCAGATTTCAACTCTTGTGTTTTAAAGATTATATACACAGAAGTGATGTGGTTCCCCTCCTCTGATCTATGGATCTCTTTCTCTCATGGTGAGGGAGTATCCTTTGGATGCTTTCAGCAGTGCTTCTGTTATTCCCTTGCACCAGCCTTCCTCTTTTTCATTGTGGGATTCTAGCTAATCTTGTGAGAGTTGGTAAATACTGTAGTTTGGAGTTATAATTTTCCTGTAATGAAAATGTTTTTCCAATAAGTATTTACCTCTACTTAAAATTCTCACTTTAATCCAGTGCTTACAACTTCTGCCAAACTTCAAAGTGATGGTTCAGTAGAGGAGTGTATAAGGAATCATGTGGAACATGAGCAAGTTGCACTCCTATTGTTGAAGTGACAGTAACACATGATGATTTTCATTTATCTTGTTTTCATGTATGACACGAGCATGCCATGCTTCTATTGTTGGAGAAGTGACAGTGACACATGATGATTTGTATCTGTCTAATTTTCATGTTATAAAGATACAGCATTCTGATCTTCTTTGCTTTATAGTGATGAAAGTTGTGCTATTAAACCTGATTATTAGATCTAACTTGTGTATCTAGATTGTCTCTGATCCTTTAACTATGGAAAACTTTTCAAAAAAATACTTAAAGAAATTTTATACTAATGTGTCTGCTGCCTATATACACACAAATCTCACATGGCTAGAAATCTATTTTTGACGTACATGCATTGATTAAAATTAACTGAGCTAGAATGTGTTGTGCCAATCAAAATTTTCTTTGTAACTAACAAAATAAGATCATATTTATCACTTTTTAAGAGTTTAATGATACAATTTGTTTAAGGGTTAAATTAAAAGGCTGAAAAACATACCTTTCAAGATGTCTACTTGCAGTGTCATGTATTATTTTGAGATACTATTGTAAGTGCTGAAAGATATGAAATATAGACATTTTTAATTGTTTATTCATAACAGTAAACTCTTGTTTGTCATTTCAAAGGAGAATATTGTATAGAAACAAGTTTTAATTAGTTTAAAGGGAAACTAAATGGAAATTAAAAAGAAATATTCAAAATAGTTATATATAAAAAGGTAATACATGTATTTAAACAAAATTTAAACTTCATATTTAAAAACATATATGTGTTCTTTCTTAATGCAATTTTTTTCTGTTTATATTTTTTAACTAAGACTTGACCAAAAATATGAGGTTAGTAACAGATAGCATTTAGAGTTACAAAACTGTAAAGCTACAGTTTCTCTCAAACACACTCGGAAGGTTTTTTTTTCAATACCTAACATTTCAACTAGAGTAACTAGTGTAGGTCTATAAATTAAAAACAATGGATGTTAAAAATGTAATTTTCTGAGTTTGTTTGTGAACATCTGTTTATTTTTGCACTTCTGTTACTAAATTTATATCTTTTTATTTACTTTAAATTTGATCATTACAATTGTTAATTGTCATTCTAATTTATTTTTGAAAATTACGTAATAGCTGGAACAATCATCAGTGGTTATAAAGACTGTCAACATTTGGACAGTCCATGGGGTGAACTATATGGCATAAGGAATACATTGGTTACTGGAAAAGATATTTCGAAATCAACTGTTTTATGTTGCTTCTCTCACTTTTAGTTACAGCATTTATCTTGATGGTGTTGTTGGATATGACAATACACGGTACCTTCCCAGAAATCATCCAGACCTCTCTCCTAATGGAACTCCCTGGTTATGTATCAGTTGTTTTTCAGATGGATTCATATGTTAAGGAAACCACTTAACTAATAGTTAGCAGGGATGAGGTCTAGTGAATATGGTGGTGGAATAACAGTCTGTACTACTTGCCTGGTCACCATTTTCCTTTGACCTAACCTTTGCCAACTATAAATTTTTGGGATTTCTGAAGAGATGTCACATAATTTAATATTCAATAATGGTTAGGATAGATACATATTAATAAGTAGCAGCACCATCTAGTGCTATTTCTAGAAGACAGTACTGTACATTCTCAGTGAACCACAGTTGTGAGATGTATGTAATATGCAAAACATATTTTGCTTCTGAGTTGTGTATCCTTCCTATAAACTGTTCTGATTGCCTATAATGATTTTGCAACCAGACTGTAAAATATATTTAAAAATGTTTTAAATGTGGAAGTTAGTACTAAAAAAAATTAAATATGAATCAATCATTTCAGGAAAGAGATGAATATTTCCTTAACTCAAGTGACAAAGTAAGATTTTTTTTTGAAGATTGTGCTTTTAACAGTAAAGGTAAGTTATCTTTCAGTTAATAAGAAATACATAACAAACCTTTTTTGATATATTCAAATGTGTTATGAGATGACATACCTTAATTTAACTCTATTCACAGGTTAAGGTGGATTCAACACAAGATGTGATATAGAAATTTGGATGGAAGTCAGTGCTTGATGATTGGTTCCTACTAACCATTTAATCATTGGCTGTAATTGTTTAAGAATATTTCTGGATTTTGAACAAAGTAACAGTGAAGTTGAATTGAATAATGAACAAACCACTTCAGGAATATAGATAATTGCTTACTGGGGTAATAAAAAAAAAATAGTAGGTAAACTGGATTAGAATTTCTAATACTTTAGATCCTAACACTTATTCAATACAGTTAGCCTAAACATATGAGCTATTGGAGAAACATTAGTTGGTCTGTTTCTATTTTTCGTTAACTGGACAACAGAAAAAATTGATAGGGGGTTAAAGTGGGATTTAGATTTTTACCTTGTTTTAGAATTAAACCACTCAGGTTAATCTTAAAATAATTTTATTAGATCTAAAATAATTCTGGTGGTTTAGATCACACTGATCAGTGAACTTTTCACCATTCATGATAAACAATGCAAAAAGGAAAGTATTGAAGAATAAAAAATGTTTCTTTTATTAATCCTATTAAGAATGTTGTGAGAGAAATTGGTTTGCTTAAAGATCTGGTGCTAAAGCCAAGAAATTTACTTAAATCATGGTTTATGGAATTTAAACCACATGTCACTGCCAGGAAAAAAACAGCTGTATTGAATAATCTGGAATATTTAAAGAAACATACAGAGAAAATTCTGATTTACAGTAACTCCTATGATATTTGTAATAAAAAGTGTGCTAGTCACACTGAATAATTTGTAGAAGAACGTGTTCGTGAATTTAATAGTGGTACAGATGCAGGAAGTTTTTTGCATTAGCTCAGATTACTGAAATCAAATCACTTTTTCAGCAATAGAAGTAAAATACTACAGATTCCTGGAGAGAAAATACCAGGAATCTCTTCTAATTAGATCTGAAAAGCCATTAGTTAATGTGGATAGAAGATTGTCACTTTTCATTGGTGGATTTTTATGTGTGTATGAGGATATTTTGACGCCTATATCTTTTCTAAAGAATGTATGTGTGTGTTGTTATGGCAACATTTACAGTTTACTTATCATATGTGAAAGTGTAGACAACTTATATTTTTGCTTTACATTTTAATTTTATTTGTATTGTGTTAAATATTTGTTGTTATTTTATTGTTCGTAACTTAGTCATATGTCACCCAATAAATAAGATCACATTATTTCAAATTGCATCAGCTGATTGTTCTGATAAGACAGGACTTATACTCACTGATAAAATCAGAAGGTGAAATATTGAAGAAATAAAAAATTCTATACTAGGTACTGTCAGTTTTTCATCATTAAACTTGATATATAACCCCAAGAATGCTACAATCTGTGATACGTTGACATCTGTTAGTCAGAATTCTTACACACATTCTTAGAGACAAATATTGCTCTATACATTTCTGTGCTGAGTGTGACATATTAAGGCTGCTTTCAGCCAACTTTGATTTGACGACTTACATGTAAGTAATCCAAAATGATTCCATACTTTGAACCTTTGTTTTTTCTCAAAAGAGACGAAGTTTTTTCTTGATTTTGTTGTTGTTTATGCTGGTCATCGTATTAAACTTCCACTGCTCAGCAATTGGTAAACTGTAACAAGCCATTTGATTAGGTGAGACTGTAAATAAAACATTTTATTAAATGGTCTGTAGGTTGTATATTTGTATATTTTAATTGTGCTGTTTCATATTTTGGTTGCTCGTGTTTATTAAATAAGTTGGCAGATACCTGATTAGTAAAAATGTGGTAAGATATGGTGAGTTTATCTTTTTTTCTTGTATGTTTATGTTGAGAAATTAATTGAGAATATTGCTTTGGTGGATAACCATGATATGGTAAGTTGCATCTCTCTATCTTATTTTCTCTTGTCGCAATTGGAAGAAGGGGTTCATCTTTCTTTTGTTTATCTTTTTATTCACCAAGCAAGTGCATGACTTTGTAAAGTGAGTTAATTAGTTTTGCATGTCCACTTAATTCAGTGTTTTTCTGTAAAAGTTAAACTGTTGGGAGTATACGTTTGGCTGGATATGGCAACTTCCATATGTTACATGCTTAGGCATAAGTCTTTCCATAGTTCATGTATTTACAATCAACATTGACCCTGAGACTATAATGATTCTAAATAATACAAGTATATCTAAAGTTGTTACAAATCAAGTAACTTTTTTATTTCTATAAGAGTCATTTTATAACATTAGTTGTGTATTATTGTATTCATTTTCCATTACCATGTCTAAAAAGAGTAAATCAATATGGTTGTTACATGTGCATAAGATAGAGAATTTTTCTTCTTTCAAGGAGATCTATCTTATTAAATTGGTCTTACACTCCCTGTATGATAAAGTCCAGAAGGGTTCCACTGTTTTCATATACATGTTTATATAAAGTATTTACTTTAATACTGAACTGTGGTGCTGTCATCATGTGACAGTGACATTATTGCAAATTTCTTTGTTATTTTCATACTGGTGTCTGTGATGCAAAACTTTGCATTAGTGTTGATGCTGTGTAAAATGTGAGATGCAGGTAAAGCTATTTCACATATGAAGTGTAAGGGTTAGGTTGGTATTTATGTAACGTGGGCTGTTTTTTTATGCATGCAGCATCATGTATTAAAATATTTTTAATTGTGCAATTATGTTATGTCATTTTACCTTTTACATCGTATTCATCTTGCCTTGCAGGTGAACCAGTGATGTCGAAACATAGAAGTTTAAACAGAATTGGACACGGTAAGTTTAAGACTAAATATGACTGCAATTGTAATATAAGTGTGCACAAAACTTCATAGAGAATGTCATTATATTGTGTGATTATATGGGTATTTAACATGTGGCTAAGGAGAGGTGTTCTCCATAGTCTTCAATTGTTTAATTCCAAACTTAGGTGTTTTTTTTTATGAAGAATTTTATTAAACTGTGTTGGAGAGTAATTTATGCAAGAAATACAAAGTTGGAGGTTATTCTATTTGGTGGTATGGTAATGTATTATTGCCACTTTAAAGAATTATTAACTATACTTTTTAAAGTTATACTCTTGGATTATTTCTGATCACTGAGGTGAGAATCAACCAAGGGCAAGCTGTTTCTGATTCATGGAAGAGTAGTCCCAAAATGTGTCGTTTTTCTGTCAGATTTTGTTCACAGACTGAGCTTTATCTGTGCATTTAAATTTAAAATTGTAATAGCTCTGTATTAATTATTAAACAAAAATTTGTTTCCAATTTCAACCATGTTATTGGTTAAGACATTTCCAACTATTCTTTTGAAACATTTCTGTTATGACAAATGCCTGTAATTAATTATTATTTTTCTGTCTTATTAAAACTAACAAATTAATATATTAACATCAAGGGAATACTGTTAAAAAAGATTTTCAGTCAATTTTATTTTTATCACTATTAATAAGACTCTTGACAAAAGATGTGATTTGAGCTACCTTGTCAAACGAGCATTTCATTGTATATTGAACACCAGTAAAAGAAATTTTCTTTTATTTATAAACTTAAAAGTAGTCAACATACTTTGGCTCTCTCTATTAATATATCTGTGTAGATTTTTTTCTTTCAAGGAATTATGTACGTAACTGGTCATGAAAGAGGTGTGAAGCTGCTTTGATTTTGACAATTTAAGTAAAATTTCTTAAATATAAGAAAGGTTCACAGTTTTAAATGAGTATTTTAAAAATAAAGAAAGTTTAAAATTTCAAATTTAATTTTTAAAATTGTTAAATTTTCAGCTCTTCATTGGTTGTGCCCAGCATTCAGGAAAGTTACTTTTAGCCAAAAAGTCAAGGTAATTAATATTTTCATTAAATGTTGTTAATTGTTTTGCACTTTTAATGTCCTTTTTTAAATTGGTGTTGAATTTTATTTTATAAATAATTTTCTGTAAATATTTTTAGGAGGGATAAATTCATATTTTTGTGTTTCTATAGGAAGAACCAAGTCTTTCAAGTATTAAAAATATAATTTGCTAAATATTTTTAACAGGATCTGATTTCTAGTCTTGAATATGAAGATCCAGTTGTTGTACAGAGCCTGTACATCTTTAAGGTAAGCTGACCAAATAGTAAACTAAACACACAGTTTTTTTGGATCTTGTTATATCCTGTAGGATTTTAAAACAGTACTTAATAAAGATGCGTCACTTGTTTCAACTGAAATAGTTCGTGATTGTTTTGTAATTATCATTGATAAATGTTTTCATAATACTGTATTTTTGTTTCAGAACTATTTTCATATACATTGCAATTTTTAATTTTCTGACTTTTATTAAGTTTATGTTAAGGATGGAACATGGTTTAAATAATTTTGAATGAATAATATCCCTCACACAAAATCAGAGCTGTTTTCATAAACTTTAAATACTTTCATCTTTTTTTGGAAGAAAAATAAATGACAGTATTTTTACTGGTTGTTGAGTTTAAAAAACTATGTAACTGTTTACAAAATGTGTGGGAACAGTCAGTTAATAATAATGTTTTGTTGCTGATTATACAAATTCAGAACCATAGAACACTTTCAACAAAGTTAACAGCTACGTTCATTTGAAGTCTAACTTCTGAATAATTATTGAATGCTGTCAGTATGTTTTTTGTGAGTACATTGAAAGATTATCTAATTTGTACTCTAAGTTTAAACTGTTGTAACTTACATTTGAAGAATATAGTTCAGGTTAGAGACTCATTTTGTGTTTATAGTGTAAGTCATGAAATTTTAAATAATTGTGCACAGAGAAGAAAAATAAACTTTATTTCAAACATTTTATTATATTAAGTTCCATGTACCTTGTTTGTTTATGAAATATCTACACAGTAATTCATTACAGATGTCCACAGGAATTTTTAGGTAGAATCAAAGGACTGTTATTTTTTTGAGTCAATCACAGTGTGATGAACTAGAAGTTTTCAATGATTTACAATTTGCACTTTGTTTATTTTTATTAAAACTACACAGCTTTATGAACAATGTAATTTCTTAAGAATTCTGCTCGTTCAGGTATTCTGTGAACAATTTAAGTTGACCAGACCTTTTTAAGTGGTTTTGAAAAAAACAAAACAAAAAACTTTAAAACTGTTAACAGGTTGTTGTTTTTTATGATTTTCAGAATCCTGAAGTGGGTGGTTTGGGTAAGTTGTTATATATTCAAATTTTAAACATTTTATAAAAAAGTTATGTATTATTTCTATATTGGTGGCAATACCAGATTCATAAACAACTATATGTAATTTTTTTTCATTTCCCTACTCACTGATTCAGTAGTGAATATGAGGTCTGATGAAGCAAAGTATAGTTTAATGTATGTGATGAACACAGAGATGGTAGCCCATTCATGTAACTTTGTGCCTGATAACAAATGGGCTTTTTCAAATTCTTTACAGTTGTTTTCAGTTCAGTCAGTTTAAGTGTTTTTTGTTGGTTTTTTTTTAGATACTGAAACAAAGTTAACTAAAGATATTAAAAATCACGTCTATATAACATATCTTAAATTGTTACTTTATACCTTGAACAAAAAAAAGTTTTGTAAATTTCCAGACATAGTGATGTAGCATTTGTTTTTGTGTATGCACCTACAAGATTTTCACCTTTTTAGTATAAATATCAGTATGTGAACTTTTATGTGTGTGTCTGTTAGCATTTTTGTGAATTATTTTTTATGGCATGCCCTTGTATTTAAAAAAAAAAAAGCTTTTAGTTCAAAAGGTGCTGAAAACCAGTAAATCAGTCATTTGAAATATTTGGTTATTCTTAAATAGAGAAACAGAAATTTGTCGTTCAAGTAATTTTGAAACTAAAGACAATTTTTTGTACTGACATGTTTTTAAATCTATTTAATATGGGTAATGAGAAAGTCTCTTTGTTACTGTTTCTCAATTTTGTATTTAATGCTCTCGGTGTAACTGCCCTAAAAAATCTACGTATGTTTAGTGCATACACAAGTACTTAATTTTGTTCTACTCTGTTAAATACTGAAGTCATTTAACAGTAAATCATGTACTGAATACAGTTCAGAGTCCTTTTTTTTTCATATTAAATTTGGTATGACCTGGTAGTTTGCATGGTGGACTATAGATTTGAGTCCATATGTTAGCACAAGGTCACACTCCAGACTTTGGGACTGTTGGTGCATTATAAAAATGATAGTGAAATCCTTGTTTTATTAGAGTGGTCCATGAGTTGATGGTGAGTGCTGTTGACTAGCTACTTTTCCTCTAATGTATCTGTTCAAAATTAGGGATGGCTTGCACAGATAATCCTTGCATAGCTTTATATAAATATCCAAAACAAACAGTAGTTATGAGTTTGAAGTGTGAAAACATTATATGTTTAGGGGAGAACTAGGCATAAAATCCCAATAATATTTGAAAAAAAAAAATATATATATATTTTCATTCACCCAAGAAAAATGTATAACATTATTTTCTTGTAACTGCTTCAGTTAGAATAAATGTAATTGTAATAAGCTTTTAAATCGCAATGTAGATATACTGATAGAACATTTACTCTAGGTTTGAAAATGTTGAGTATTTTTCAAGATAAGGTGAAAGTGATAGTTTTTTATCATATATCATTATGTGATGAAATATCGTTTAAACTAGTTCAATGAAGAAAGAAAGTGAGTGGTTAAAGTGCTCATACTATGACTTTTCTACAGAATTACTTTAAAATGTAATTTAAAACTTTTATATTAATGTATATCAATAAATTTTATATTGTAATGTAATTTGTAATTTAAACTTTAATATGATACAAGTTTTAAATTTGAAAAATATATAATACATTCTCAGTCTTCACTTTTCTGCATCATGTGACATTTCTTCACTCCAAATAGCCCATTTCAGATTGCATTTCTATTACATGGTCTTCTGTATGTGCTATGGATTACATACATATATAGTATAGATGTTGCTAAGCTATAGTGTATAATTATAACTTCAAGGCTTTACTGTGATATAAACAAAAAAGTCAAACCCACAGCTCTGTGAACCTCCTATTATGGTTAAAAGATTTGTCAAAGTGACCAAAAATGTGCTTATAAAATTAAACGTGTTTTTACCAGTTGTGAGCATTATAATAAAAATTGAATTTTAATGTGTTTCTATTTAGTTAAAGCTCACCAGGATTCAACATTTCTCAACACTGATCCTCCATCAGTTTTAGGTTTGTGGTTTGCTCTGGAAGAAGTGACATTGGATAATGGCTGTTTAAAATTTGTTCCTGGATCACATAAAGGTTATTACAATTCTGTGGTGTAAAGATGTGATATACATGCAGTGTATAAAATCCAAAGCTCTTTAACAGAAAATACAATGTGTTATTTGTTTTTACTTTGTATTCCTTCTTGTGTCCCTGTGACTGAGATTTTGAAGTATACAAAATGGGAATTTATGGAGAAGAACTACAATAGTCAATGTACAAATTGGATATGGTACCTAGAAAATAAGAGCAGAAACATTCCTGTACAAGTTTGAGAATGATGTACAGGAAGTGTTCCTTAACCTCAACTGAAAGTTTTGTGTAATGTATATCTTTTGAGACTGTCCATCTCATAGTGGTGTTATGTTATTGGATATTATATGTAATATATATACAAGCGAAATTTCTCCAGTATACCACACTTTGTAAATAATCATGAACATAAAAGGAATTTTAGTATTCGCATTAGTTAACTAGTCACATGGCTAGAGTGCAGTAAAATAAAAATCACTGTTAAAAATACAATACAGAAACGCATTTATCTTTATCAGTGATGTTTCAAGCAAGTGTTCCTTGTGAGGGTAATTTGTTTTTGAACTTAGATGTAAGCCCTGTAATACTGTGTGTCTGCAGGTATCTGTTTTGTTTTACTTAGTTAAGATACTATACAAAAAGGTGTATGTCAGACACAAGTTCTCCACTGTCAGTGTGTGGCATAGATATTTACTTTTTCTATTGATGTACACATTATGGTAGTAGTAGCAAAGCAAAAAATATTTTTTTAAAATTTTTAACATAGCTAAAAAGAATTTCATTGTGTCTCAGTTATTAAATTTGGCTTTTCTTAAATAGCATTATTTGCTAATCATGTTTGTAATATTATTGTGCTGTGATTATTTTAATAAATACACTAGTATAATTATATTTTACTTTACTTTGGCTAACAAATGTGTCCACTTCTAAATAAGGTTCATATCCAGCTATTTGTGTGATATCAGTCTAGTTACCTGTTTTTGAAACCAGTAGTAATACCAGCTTTCCAGAACAATGGAATTTTATGTTTCAGTTTATTATAGTTAAGAATACTTGTTAATTTATCCTGATTGCTCTGATTGTTTAGGACCTTTGTATGAATGCCTAAAACGAAATCCTGAAAAAGAAGGCCCTTCACTTATCATGGAAGGACAGAAAATAGAATTTGAAGAAAGTCAGTATGTACCTTGTCCTGCTCCAAAAGGTTTGTATTATTTGTTCTGTAATTTCCAATCGCAGTAAACAATAAATAAAATTGTGTAATTTATTTACATACAGTTAAATAATCCACCTTGCTTTAAAAGTTGAATATTAGATGTCGACCTAACTCATGTAACATACAAACATTATTTGTTAGCTTCAGGTACTGTCATAGATTTAGTGTTCATGTAACTGTCTACCTTACAGAAAACACAAACATTAGCAGTTAGCTTCCAACTACTGACATAGGTTTAATATTCATTGACAAGTGAAACATTATTGTAACTATCTACAAGCAGTCTTCCCTAGAAATATTTTCAACAATGTAGTTTCAGAAGAGCATATCATCTAACATAAATTGCTACAACTCTTGTTACTGTCAAGCAGGAGAATATAACAATGAATACTTTGAAAAAGAAATGTATCAAGATACAAACTAAGTTAACTCGATACCCAAGCCATGGCTGGACTATTGGCTTTACAATTAAAATATAACAATGGTAAATGTAAACAATATGAGGTGTATCTAAACACAAATTCTTCCATTTCAACTAACCCTTGTTACTTAACAAAACGTATGACGTAGACAGTAAGAAGTAATAAATAAAGTTAAATCTTCTTTAATGATGATAAGACATAGAAAGGAAAGTTAGAACTATGTTCAATGTGGCAAATGTGTTAATTATAAAACTAAACGAATGTAACTTAACTAATGATACAATGTTATATATTGAATTAAAGTCTAAACATGACAGTTTTGAAAAGGTCTTGATATTTTGAAGTGCAAAGAGAGACTTGTTTACTTTGTTTTTTTGTAAAAGGTTTTTTTTTTTCCAGAGCTGATCCTAATGGATGAATTTGTTTGGTTGAATTAAGAAAAACATGATAATTAGATATAAGAATTTCACCAGTGTATACTAACAAGTGTAACATGCCCAAAGCTAAAATTTTATTTTAATTTTCTATCTAAGATTTGTTACGTATGTCTATCCCACTTTAATTGCCCACTGTCTTGTGTGATGTATTCTGATTCAATAATTCAACCCAAGTGTTGTATTACTGATATTTTTTACTAAATAGGAAGTGCTACGTAATAAGCGACCGTCAACTATAACGAATAAAAATAACAATTGAAAGTATACAATAGGACAAAACGTTTTAGTAACATGATACACGACTTGATCCGGTTAGCAAGAACAACATATCTTCCGATAGCTCATGTATAAAACTCATAAAGGCCACATAAAACATATCAAAGTGCAGAAGACATAAATGCAGAATAGAATTGAAAACAAGTCAATCTATAAAGAATTCAGGATAGCATCGACACATACTTGCATTACAGTTCATTGAACACAAAGTATCATTTACGAACAAAATTGCAAATCCTATTATTAGATCCAAATCCACGTGGTGAATCGATGAAATTCCCACAAAAATCAATATTTTTGTTTATGATCATCAAAACTTAAACAGTTGCTTTCTAACTTTGGGGCAAATACAGTTGTACTTTGAATGCAAAAAACCAAAAACGGGGGACAATACAAATCTTGAGAGTTTCTTGTGTCTGCTTCGTGATAATGACAATATTTCTTGTAACAGTCTCAATCTCACGTGGATCTGATCCAATGTACGGATGTTTACCTCCTTCTTACCATACTGTATCACAACTCGCAGCATTTGAATCAGTTTACAATTGGGATCTAACACTCATACATAAAAATACATTCAGAGGATTGTATCATTGATTAAACAGTAAGCCATAGAACATTGTTATATATTCAGATAAAACTGCATATAATGTAATCTGAAAGAAATCTGAAGTTACAACTGGTACTATTTTTAAATGAACAAGATTCTCATTTCACAAAGGTGATTTGGCTAAGGCAGCCTCTAACTAATACAAATTATCGTTTGGTGCTGAAGGTGCTTGAAACGTAGTATGATACAAAATAGATAAGTAGTGTTGGGCAAAACTTTTATCAAAACTTCTCACCCACTGCATGTGTCTGTGAGAAGTAAAAGTTTAAATTTACCTATTGCTTCTTAGAGAATCATCTATTTTTATCTTAAACTATTGAAAGTCACAAGCCTCCATGGCTGCTTAGAGCAGTTCATTCCATAAACCAGTCACCCAATTCAAAGAAATAACTATCTGAAGTGCATTCTAGGATATCATTTTCAACTGTCATTAAACTGTTTATCCTGTTGTTCTCACAATACAAAACTAACAAATCAGTCTGTATCTTGCCAGTCCCCCAGATAATCTTTTCAACTTCCATAAGATTGTATTTTACCTTTCTCTTCATAAGCATAAATAACATGAGGGATATTAACTGTTCCTCTTAGATGACACTCATCTTCAAAAACATCCTTCTAACCCTACTCTGAACCTTTATCAATAAGTTTGAGACCCAAAACTATCCTGATAGCTTTACTATTAGCAGCTGATGCTGCATAGCACTTATCCACCACTATGTCAAGATCCTTTACTTCAGTCATTCTGTTGAATAGATTCAAGTCTGCATTAAACATGGTGTAAATTATGGTAATCCCATCTTGTTCCCTTGCACTACTGTAACTGAAAGGCTTTTGTTAGTAATTGTTTGTCCATCTTACCAATTGAGCAAAATTGTCCTGTAGTATCTCAATGTCTTCAGTAGAATTAGAAATACTTATTTTCCATTGGGAATGCTTTTGAACTCATTGAATTCAAAAGGAGGGAAATAATTGTACTTTTAAAATATATCGTTGTATAACTTGTGTACATTTTAAGGAACTAAAACCTTCTAACTTTTTGTGAAGTAATTTCTAACATTATAAATCTGTCAAAGACTTTTTTCTTTTAATAACATTTTAGTCAATCATGTTAACATGTATTGCTGTGTAATCAAAATACAAAAACTTCCAGTTTTGAAGTAAGTGACACTACAACATGTCTGTTGTTTCTTTCTTCCTGGCACTAACATTTTGGTGATTCACAGCTTTATGGAAAATTTATGATTTAAAACAAATCTTTGCTTTTTAATATCTCTTTGGTAACTATTTCCCTCTAACATCATTTTCAAATTGTTATGACTTTTAAAGATGAAACATGTTAAGGTTTTCACTGTATATGATTGTTTTTTGTGAAAGGATCTTGTGTAGTGATTCACGGCTTAGTGGTGCACAAAAGTGAAAAAAATGTGTCTTCTAAGCCTCGTCCAGCATACACATTTCATGTTGTGGAACGGAAGGGTACTATATACAGCCCAGAAAACTGGTAAGTTTGAACTTTCAAGGTAAGAACTGTACTTCTGTATATTTTATCAAATTATTTGAAATTACAACCAAATAACTATAGTAGTTCCTAATTTCAAAAATATCATACTACTACTTAGAAAAGGTTTGAGACAGTCTAGAATTTTCAACAAATAATAGGTGCAACACGTGTAATATATAACAAAACATTTAATACTTAACATTCTATTTTTGTTTATTAATAGTGTGGGATTTAAAAAGAGTATTACCATTTAACTACTAAATATCTTGGGACCTGTTTGTTTTTAATCACGAAATATTTTTGTATTATGTCGTCAATTTAATTTCAAACTATTCCAGTTTTTGGCTGAAAGTTGTAGAAAATATTGACTTTTGTTTTTCGTGTTACCTACAGGCTTCAGCCAACTCCAGAATATTCTTTTCCTTCCTTCAACAACTTAGTTTAAACAAAACTAAGTTACAGGCTTTACATCGTTTATCAAGGTCATAAAAGTACAATAATGTACTGTACCTCAGATATAAGAATGCTGGTTTTCTCTATACCTCTTATTATGTAGTAATATAAACATTATTACATTATATTTTTGGTTAAAACTTCTTATACAGTATCATTTATTTCTATAAAAGTTATATTCAGCATTTAAATATTAGTCAAGCAAGTATGTTCTTGAAGGTGGGTATCAATGTGGAAGAACTAATGTTGTTAGTTATTATTTCACACTTTTTATTATTATTATTGTTAAAGTACAAATGATATTCCATGATATAATGTGAAATATTGTTAACTATTGTTTTATATCCAACATGTACGTGCCATATTGTTAATTGCTTTACATCCTGCATGTTGGATATGCTACACCAAAGCATTCCTTCTATTGTGCATTTATCGTTTTTCAGTCTTTATAAAAATTGGTTTATATTGTTGTTCTTTGTACCTGAAGTAAGAGAAGTTTACAAATTTTGTTTTAACACATTTAATAAAGAAAAAAATTCAGTAATGTATGGCTGATATTAGAAAAATATCTTGATTTTTGTTTCAAGTTCCTTTAACCGTGATAGTATCAACAATTTAAATATGCAAATATATAAACATATTTTTAAAATTTTTGTACTTTTCAAAATCTACCCAGTAGATAGATAGAATCACTCTAGTTTTTGTTTGTCAATTCTCTCTTTAGTAAGAGCAGCATTATATAATCGTCAAATTTATTATCAGTATTTTTGTATATTCTTCAGTTACAGATATGAAGATTTAAACAGTTTGTCATTGTGAAATTCTGATGTAAATTAGAAATGTTGATTAGAACATGTTCACATCAGTGCCTTTAATTTTTATATTATTTAGTGATGTACTCAAACTGAGAAAAAACAATGGCAAATGTTTATTTTTGTATTAGACGTGTTTGGTCTGTTTACAGTAAACATATATTCTTTTTACAGTAGTTCATTTATTCCTTACAGAAAAATATATTTACCTGGTAAATACTGTTGTAATATTGTTATATTCTTATATATAATAAACAGTAAAAACTCAGCATTTTCTTGTTTTTATTTAGTTTTAGTTTTATTATCTCATTTCAGAATAAATCATGCTTGCTTCCATCTGTAACAACTTATAACTGTTAGACTTGTACATAAACTGCAAAACTGAATTTAGATGAACTCTCGCATGGTTCTAATAAACCTCCATATCAATTTTTGTGAAAATCTGTTCATACCCTGCGAGATAATTACAATACACACACACACATATATATATATAAAAGGTTGTCCAGAAATAAATGATTCAAAGTTTGTCGCTTACAAGGTGTCTTAATTTTCTGCCATTTCAACTCTACTCAGAATAAGTTTTGCAACCTCCAAAGCAGCATGGACAAGAAGGACTTTGTCTGATTTTCCTTTACGACTTCAAACTTGGACGAAAAGCTACCGAAACTACGTGGAACATCAAACAGGCATTCAGCCATGGATCTGTTACAGAACGTACAGGTTTCAACATGGAGATTAAAATCTTGAAAACATCAAAGGTCATGGAAGGAGGCCATTTTTAGATGAAAACACATTAGGGGAAACAGTTGAAACAGACCCTTGCACAACAGTATGTTGGTTTGCAAAAAAACTAAACACAAGTAAATTAAGCATTGCTAACCACCTTAGTGCAATTGGAAAGACGAAAAAGTTGGATAAGTGGCTTCCACATGAGTTGACTGAAGATCAACAAAATCGGTGTTATGAGACCTGTCAATGATGACACTCCAAAAAATTGAACGAATTGGGAATCAAGGTTCTGTCTCATCCAACTTATTCTCCAGACCTTTCCCCTACAGATTTTTGTTTTTTCAAGCACTTTGACAACTTTTTGAACAATAAACGCTTCCAAAACCAGCACTGCAGAAGAAGCTTTCAAGGAGTCAATTGACCATAAGAAACTCTGATTTCTACAGCAGATGTATAAACAGTATCGTTACACGTTGGCAAAAGTGTGTTGAAGCAAATGGTGCTTACTTTGATTGAAGCTTGTTTTACAACACTGGTTTATACTTTTCCAAACTTCACATTTCAAAAACGACATTTATTTTTGGAGAAACTAATACACACACACTTAATACTTATTTTAAAAAATTAAACATGTAATTTTTAATTCTGGACAAATGATAGATTATTTAGAAAGTAGAAATTATTTAATCAGCCTGAAAGAAGATCCGCTATTTTGGAGAAACGATCGCCTTTTTGTTTCCATCCGAATAAAGATGTTTTCACTTTATTTCACACATTAGATCCTATATGTTTATATTTCAGCCAATAACAGCGTTAGACTCTTCCATAATATCATATCTTGATCGAATCTTCTATTTGACGGATTTTTGCGATATAGCGCTTAAGTTAATTCCGTTTACCTGAATATAGATATGCGGTGTACTTGCAGTGCCAGCAATTAATGGCATTGGTATCAAGTAATAAAATTTTGGTGTATAGAGCCACAGGCGTACTCATTACAGCAAAGATCCAAGGCTCGCCTTTGAGCTCTGGAAGTGGAATCAATTTAACGCATTATTCTGCTTTTCCTGAAAGAAATTTTCATATAATAAAGTTTTTCAGCTTTCGTAGTAATTCGTTTTTGTTAAAATTTTTACAAAAGTAATATATTGATCTGTTTTGAAGTCTCTCTGAAAGCATGTGGATGTTTGTGTAATTGTGTAAGAATGTTGTATTTTTGTATCTAGGGGCTCTTTATGCAATGGTTAGGTTTCCCTTAAACTCAGATTATTCTTTTTCCTTTCGCAAAAGATTACTCTAAGTCAAGAGACTTACTTTGCTAAAATTCGGGTTTAGATACCCGTGGTGGGCAGAACATAGAGACCAATATGTATCTTTATATTTAATAATAATCAAATCAAATTGATCGCCACATTAGCCTCCGGTATATATTACTAGTTTGTCAGTTCAAAATTAGGGACAGTATTACGCAGATAGCTCTTTTGTGTGTGTTTTTTTATATACTTTATCTTGAATGTGTCAAACGTTGGTACTCATTCCTAGGGGCGTAGGTTTTTGACACCCGATGGGGGGATGATTTATGCAACCACTTGTGTGGACTGTTCAATTTGCAAATTGGTAATCACTGATTACGTGAACCTGAAAGCTGTAAACATGCAGTCACAGAGTATTCTTGTTGCCACGATATTTGCATGTATACTTAAGCCTATTAACTGATACTTACGAACTATCGCTTAGATCGAAAAGCTTAGAAACATGCCTATATGAAAGATGTGCATTTCGGCTACTGAAAAAACCTACATCTAGGCCTAATTATGTAATTCGATTGGTAAGAACACGAAAAAAAACAACAATTTGTAGGCCTGTGATGCAATAAAACAATTCAACTAACCAAACTGTAGGGGGGATGATTGTATGCACCATATCCCCCACCTAAAATGAAGGGGGTTGTATCCCCCCACAGGATCTACGCCCCTGCTCATTCCGAAAGATGTACGAGACAATAACTACATCATTTAATTTAAATCGACATTTTATTCGCCACTTAAATAACGCTGAAACCAAGTACAGAAGATTGGTTCATATTTATCTTGCCTCATGAGTTTTCATTACGTTACTAAAATCGACATTCTTAATAATAATTCGTAAACCCGAAATATATTAGGCTTTTCTATATGGTAGATTGTACAGTAATCTAAAGTTTTTCAAGACGATATATATTTCCTCAGTTGGAATTCGGATTTCTCGTCATTACAATGTTGGATCGGACGTAATTTAGTGGTCAGCGTGGATAAACTGTGACCGTAGGATATCGTGATTCGCGTTCTTCCGCTGTTAGTTGTGGGTTTGGTGTTAAAATGTTTGTAAGATTCCACTATTTAATTAGACTAACTAAATAGGTAGATGCTATTGATTATTTCTGCATTTCTTTGAATCTAGCTGCTCAAACTAGGAACCCTTGTGTAATTGTGCCAAAAAATCTTAAATAAACAAAATAATACAATGTGGTTTTGAATATATATATATTAATTGCTCTTTAACTTAACCATTTTGTTTATTTTGAACCGTAACAAAGCAGAGCTAGTGTTATACAATCAATTTTAGTAATATACTTTGTTCAAAAAGTAAAACTATTATGCCTTATTATTACATGTGATGCTTTAAGTGAACGGTAGAGGGTTGTTTTATCACATGATTAAAAAAAAACGGACAAGAAAAAAAGTCAAAAGTAAAGGGTAGCATTTTATTTTCTCGAGACAATTTTAAACAAAAAAGACAAAGTGCAATAATCAGATTTTAAGTACATTAAAAAGATCTACATAATAAGATGGTATCATCTGAAGAAATTGACCGAGTAAGAATAATTTATCTATTTTCCTGTTCTTGAATATTTTATCACGTGTTGCTGTTAATGCTCTATGATATTAATACTAGTAGTAATATATATAAAAAAGATCTATATATATATTACCATTAGCAACATGTGCTAAATACTGAATTACAATCAGCGACAATAAATAACTACTAACTAGTAAACTAATATTAGTGACACTGGAAACATAACCGAGGTTTAAGGTTACTGAATCAGCATAATCGAGTCATTATAGTCTACTAATTGTAAATGCTAAAGCATTACAATGTTAACTATAATATTATATCAGTGGTCACATTCTGCAATAATCATTTATTTATTAAGTAAGAACGACGTCACATTACTGTTAGTATTACTGTAACTATATATATGTAAAATCGGCTCGTTTGGGTTGAGAAAATTAATTTTTTTAAAGTAGAGATGTGAACAACGTTTCGACCTTCTTCGGATATCATCAGGTTCATAAAGAAAGAAAGAGATAACTGTTATCTAATACGTCGCATAATATTATGCAGCGAGAATGAGGGATAGCACACAGATACACTGAATACATAAGATATGGATGAGTAGGGACTTACAGGCCACCCTGTACAAGTGGGTTTTCTAGACATCACTGATTATTACTGCAAGTGAGGTATTAAGATATCTTCAGTCACATGAAACTAAAAGAAGCAACATATTGTTTCATCAGATTCTGAACAACTTGTATTCTCGTATTTCATTTAGTATTTTGTTTTTAACTATATAAAATTTCAACAAATTTTGTTTGTCTGTGGTTTCAAAATGTGATATAATTAGCATCAGGTTATACAGCAAATACAAAAAGTGTTTTATTATAATTTAAACCTTTTCAAGGCTGTTACATTGTCACTCCGAATGAGGGAGGGAAAAGAAGTTATCTGTATTTGACCTTTTTAAAGTCAAATGAAATTTGTAAATACATTTAAATATTGAGTAAAACTTATTGTCTGTGTTTTTATGTGAATGGTATTGGTGTAATTATTTTTCTCCTTCAGTTTAGAGAAGATGGTTACGTGATTTTGCACAATTTCCTTAGTGAAGAAGAAATTGAGTCTATGAAAGAGGAATGTAAGAACCTTGTGGAAAAACTTATCCCATCTGAACAACACGACACATTCAGTACAGAACCTGACCAACATTTTGTATGTTTCATTCATTATTTTGTGTGAACATTTTCAGTATTTTTAATTTGTTATGGTCATGGTGGAACATTTATTACAACAAAGAGTATGTTTTTTATCATAACTGTATGAGAATATTTTATTTGTACACGTACTTTTGTACTTTCTACACGAATGTTAAATCTGTCTAGACATTTTTGCTCTCAAGTTTTCTTCACCTTGTAGTAGGGAAGGAAAACTAGGAGAAAACTTAGTTTCTTATGTTATGATAATTAGAGCCAGTCTTTTCAAGATATGAATGATTCTGGACATGAAACAAAATGTGCATTTTAGTAATTCTGGATACACACATAAACCATTTGTAAGTTAATAAAGTTGTACTATATGGAGTTTTTATTGAATGTTACGTTCAGTATATTTATTTGCACCACAGAAAACTTAGACCAAGGATTTTGTTATAAAGAAGATTTATTTTAAATGTTTTAATAATAAAATGTGACACAAACCTGTTAAATACCTTTTTAACAATCTAAGACCAAATATTAATTATTTTGATAGTCTACACTAGCAAGAGACTGACTAAAAACAAAAAAAATGTACTTAAAATATAGAGGTCATTATAAAGTGTTATAAAACCATTTAGAAATGAAAAAAACATTTCAAAATTGCATAATAATTTCAGAAAAATAAAGAGAATAAATTTTGATAATTTCACATAAGCACTAGTCTTAATATGATAATAAGAAGTCTTCTGTAAATTACTAAAACTAGAATCTTTGATAACAATATGTATGTTTGATGTTATTGGTATTATTTTTATTTAAGTGAATATTGTGAAGTTGCCATTTTATAAGACTGTAAGGACTGCTTAGAAATTGTGTTAATAATGTTGAACAGGTAATTTTGTTTGAGTCTTGAAAGAGATGTGATAATATAATGTTGAAAATGTGGTGTCTATATGTATTAGAACATGCATTCTCTATAGGCTGCTATATAAAACTGTTGATAGGGATATGAACACAAAAAAAGGGTTATACTGGAAGTAGAAAGAAGGTTACTGTTATTACATGATGTGCACATTACTGGAGAAATTGTGCTCATAATAAATGAAATGCTTTGAAATATACAATTGTCCTTGTTTTCCTCAGTTTTGTTATTATGATATACCTCAATTTTATGAAAAGTTTTAGCCATGACATAGCAATTCATAAAAAGGCTATGATTTTTCCTTCCAAGTACAAACTTTTAGCTTTTAACTCCATAGGCTCTTGACTAATTTGAAATCTAATTACAACTTTTGGATGCAGGAGGTCAAGTCCTTTCCAATGATGTATTTGACTGTGCCCAAGGTCTCGTGGATTAATTAACCCTAATCTTGCCCTAAAAGAATGTCAAGTGTTACAACTATCAAAGGTTCTCTCTCGCTCATCATGTAACTACACGAGGCTGAAGAGTTTTATAGTTGTGGGCAGTGGCATTTTTGTCTTTTTTCAGATTAAGCACATGAAAATTACTGTTAGCTATGGAAGGTGCTCTTTTAATTCATGTTACTCAATAGGATATATATAAAATTTTAGTTCTCATGGCCATAGCTTTGTTCAGCCACACTGAGGGCACTGCTTGATTAACCTTCTTGATTTCTTTAACGTTTCTTCACTAAAGTCATGAATGGAAGGATGAGAAACATATTGTAGGTTTGAAAATCAGCCTGAGACGCTTTATCGAATTGTGTTTGTTTGGAGTTGTCTATTACTGTATAAATATATCAACATCAGGTGTTATAAAATAGGAGGAGCATTTGTGAGTTGTTTAAGTCACTTCATTTAGCTTGCACTTCTAACTATGAGGACGTGCAATGGCTCAACTTAAATGTGGTATAGCAAATCAGTTTTAAAAAGGAAGGATGTATTTGTGGCACAGAGATTTCAAACTACAGACTAGATGTCTTAAAGTAGTGCAAAAGACAGCTGTTGCTTTTGTAAAAACTTAAAGTACAGATATGTTGTTCATCTGTGCTGTATTATATTAACAAGTGATTCCTGACTCAACAGTAGAACATGCAACTATTTTAACAAGTGTTAGGGTACCCCATCAGATCCATAATTCCATAAGCCTAAGAGTGAGGTACAATTCTGTGTAGAGGCATGATCTAAGGACTAATTTCTCTGCTTTTTTTTATCCAACTAGGTATTTAGGCATTTCTCTCCTACCAGAGTGGACTATGTACACATTGTGATTAGGCCATTTTGTCATTAGTGTAGTAATCCTGTCTCCTTTTGTTCTTATGATATTCTTGTATTTCACTCAGTAAAAGTCTTTCAATTCTTTGTTCACGAATTGTTCACTTCCTTTGTATTGTTAAGGTTTTCCCCATGCTGGATTATCTTCTTGTTTGAGGGCAAGTCTTGGGATACATCTCAATGTTTACCTCTTCTTTGTGCAGAAGTACATCTCTTTGGGTGCTTGACAGCATTGCCTTTGCCAAAGCTACTCTGCCCTCTGTTGCAGCTGTCTTTTTGGGCATTCATACCTGCTACACTATAAGAGTTCAGATATTTTGCCACTTTCAGCAGGTCAGCTGTAAATCCAACCATAAGAACAAACCCTCAAAGTTTCTGGTTCAATTTCTCAGCAGTTTCTCCCAAGTTTCACAAATGTTAAATGTCCATAGATGACATGTTAAAACGACACCATGACCATTATCTGTATTAGAGTAAAAAATTGCCCAACTATATTAACAAAAAACTAGTTATAACTTCTTTACATAATTATAAACTGATGTATACCTCTGGATTTCTTTAAATATAATGCATATTCCTATAGATTTTCAGAGAAAAAAAAAGACTTAAATGTCAGAAATATTTCCTTTAAAATTCCTTGTTACTTCTGCTACTGTTTAGCTGGAAATTACTTCTTTACGTTATGACAAAAAAAATTATTACTAGGATCTGCTGAAAGTCTCTCTGTCTATATATATAGTATTTGTATGTACCCTAACCCATCTGAGCCTGTCAACCAAAATTCATATGTAAGCACAATGAGCTATGTAGAATTCCCTAAAGGAGTCAAAATTGAACTCATTCCTATTTCTATTTTGTAAAACCTGTTCATTAATTGCTCCCAGCCTATCGAGTCAATCTTAAACAATCTTAGCATGTCGAGTATTTATAAGGGGATTAAATAGGAAAGTAGGAAAATTGCCAGACTGATATTTAAACAACCATGCTTTTCTCAGAGTCAGTTAGATGTAGGGTGTTCAAGGGTGGGATCCCATCAAAATCTCTATTTTTTGGTAAATGCAAGGCAAACTGCAAATATGGTTTATAATTTAAAAATCTGAGATAAAGTTTATGTTAAAGTTATTAATTTGAAATACACAATTACTGGTAATTGTACATTGTTTTAATTAAGTTTAAACATACTCTGTCAGTTTATGGATATTTCAGCTACTAATACATATTTATACAAGTAGAATTCTTGAAATTACTAGATTTTTTAAAAGTTCTAAGTACTGTCTTCAGAAACCTGTTGCTTATAAAAATGTTTTATAAAACAGTTTTAGAAAAGTTGACATATGAGAACTTAAAAGACATTGTGAAGATGAAGAATAGGGCAGACAATCTCAGTGGATTTTTAATATTTGGAAATCCAGCTCTAGACTTCAACAGAATTTATTTTGATTTAGTAATTAATATGCAAAATTGGTGATCATATGATTTAGCATATGGAGTCAGTTTAAGATGAGATGCAAAAAGTCATTTAATTTAGATTCAGAATAGAATTTTTCTTTTATTATAGGTGGCACCAGTAAGTTCAGTGACTTCTTGTTACTTTGATTTTGTTGGTTGTTTGTAAACTTTGGCATGAAATTTAAACACTGCCTAACTGAAAAACAGAAAACAAAATAAACACTTAACTATCTTCTAAATCGTAAGAGGTAAAAACATGTTAAAACGTTCGGTTCATTATTTGTATGAAATAGTTATTTTTAATTGAACTGAAATTTAAGTTATAGATGGAATGTTTTAATGGAAAAACTTAACACTGAAATTGTGACTACAAATTAATTGTGTTTTCAGAAAAGGAATGAATACTTCCTGACTTCAGGTGACAAAGTAAGATACTTTTTTGAAGATGATGCTTTGAACAGCAAAGGTAAGTTTAAAATATGTTAGAATATAACACAGATGTTAAAAGAAAACAAATATTTAATCATACACAATAAATATTTAAAATGAGACTGCCATCAGTCTTGACAAATAACAAAACATTCTCTCAGTACTTTATAAAGATCAAAACCTTGAGGCTGGAAATGATCTTGTACAATTGACGTGTTTCAACGTGTAAAATGTCAAAAGTATGAAACTGGAAACAATGTCATTTTTAAATATTTATTGTATACAGTTAAATGTTGGTTCTCTTTTATGACATTTGTGTTAACTAAAAATTATGCAAGTATAATTTTAAGCTTAATGTTTGAATGTTGATTCTCATATTTTCACTTAAAGTAATTTTTTAAGCACCAATACAAATTACCAGAAATATTATAATTGTTAGTAGTTTTTCTTTAACTCTGCTGTTTAAGCATTAAACAGATTTTATAAACAAGTTTCAACCTATTCTTTATCTTGTTATTTCTTTTACAATAAAATATTCCTTTCCATAATTGTTTTTTTATTATTATTTTCATACTAATTTTCTGGTATTGTTACTTAAGATCAGTTTAAAATTAGATGAAAATGTTTATCGTAGTTATATCTATGTAGGTAAGGTTGTTATGTTTTTCACTTTTAATTTAAGACATTTTTACTTTGCCTTTTCTGCTATAGCAATCTTATTGTTTTAGGTGAATTAATAATGCCAAAGAACAAGTGTCTTAATAAAATTGGACATGGTAAGTTTACAGCTTATATTAGCTGTATTGTTATCATTAAAATAAATACAGTTACATAAAGCGTACCTTGTGATATCATAATGTGGTTTTGTTAATTAAAAGTTTAGTGTATCTTTTGGGAAAGATTTTTTCTTAAACCTTTTCACATGACTCAAAATTTAAGAGATTTTTCAATAGATGTTTGATAATTTTGTATAACCATCACTTTCTGCAATTGTATAAGAATTTCTTTAAATTTTAACATGAAATGGGTGTAAAACTAAAGCACTTAATGCTTGTGAAGCTTAATTAGTATATACATGTATTAGTGTGTATATCTGTTCATATTTGTCTTTTCACAAGGACTGCTCTCTTTATAAGAAGGCTAAGATGTAACAGAATTTTACTTTGAAAATTTAAATAAAAGCTCATAATAATGAGAGAGTCTTTAGAGTTTTAAACTGAAAGTATCTAAAAGTTATATATTATAAAATTTGATAAGCATTTTGTAACATTCAATTTGAAAACTGTTAAATTTCCAGCTCTTCATTGGTGGTGTCCCGCATTCAAGAAAATTACTTTTAGTCGGAAAGTGAGGGTAAATATTTTTTTTTTCTAATTCTTGTATTTTTCTCTTTTGGTGAATATTGTTTATATTTTATTATTTTGTTCACATGAGTTTTATAATTATTTTCGCAACTTTTGTTTCTAATAAACTTGCTTGGAGAAAAACTGCTCTTCCTTTGAAATAGAACTGATGAAGTGTTAAAGTTTCCAAAATAATTAGCATAATTAATATTAATTATATTTTACAGGATGTGATTTCTAGCCTAGGATACGAAGAGCCAATTGTTGTACAAAGTATGTACATCTTTAAGGTAAGCTGTCAATAGAATTATAGACTTAGGTTTTGGCTCCTGTTACACTGTATCAAATTTAAAAGCTAGTTTCATCCTATGTCGACACACATGAGTACATTGTGTTCCCACATTTAATGCATTTTTATGCCAAAGTGTACAGTGTTGTTATTAGCAGTATGTTTCAGTTTCCTTTAAAAACCACAACATGCTTACTCTGTAAACATTCTTAGACTAACTTTCACACATGCGTATACAGCAATGTCATTTACTACATCTGTAATCAATCACGTACTGTCTATCTTTATGCTAATGTTTTTATTAGTAATGAAGAACCTACCCTGAGATGTTTAACACCACATCTGTAGAAGTTTTGTTTCCTACTTTAACATTTTCTGCTATTAACACTGCTAATTCCATATACCCATTTGAGACACCTTTTCTATGGGTTTACCTCCAATATTGGACAGTGTCATTGACAATGGTGACACTGTCCAAATTTATTATATTTTTAAATTTTTATGTGCCATTGGCTTTTTTTAATTTTGATAAAGTTTTTTTACCTGCTTTTAAAGCTTTATTTGGTTTTTAACTTGATTTATTTTTACTTTGTTAAATATTTTACTTTTGTATTTTTACAACTTGTTTGGTGCATTGTTACATTGCACCATAAAACACCGATCAAACAACCAATCAGTTTTGAATGCTTATCACTGAATTGCTCTTTCAGCCATGAAGGCATTATAGTTCTATAGTCAATCCCACTATTCACTGATAAGAGCAACCTAAGAGTTGGTGATGGGTGATGTTGACTAGTTGTTTTCTCTGCTAAATTAAGGATGGATAGTACACATAGCCCTCAAGTAGCTTTGTAAAAATTGAAAAAGATATAAGTCAGGTTTAGCATATAACTCTTGTTGAAAATCGTCTTGCCATATTTTTTTGTTAGAAGTATCCCAAATCAACCAAGAGCTCGATTTCTTTGTGCATGTCATGCTTATTTCAGTTGTAGGAGCCTTGACTAAATTAATATTACTAGTACTACCTATTGCACAACTACCTCTACTTTTCTGGGCTTTATACTAATGTGCCACATTTTAATTGGTTGTAATTACTAATTCTAATTACTGTGTGTAAGCCATCAACATGTAATTGTACTTTGGTGTAGTTTATGTTCACCTGATGAAAACATGGCATCCTAATAATATTTGCCTTCATACAGTTTTTCTAACCGTTTCCTTAATTTTTCTCAATAGTCTATATCTAAAAGAAGTAAAACAACTTTATAAGAAATATTGTTTCATTTATATTATTCATATGTGTTTTTATTAATCTGTACCAACTAGCAAAGCTATATTTATACATTGTGGTTCTCAGACCACCAATATGTTTATATCCAGGCTTTTGTGCCAGCCCTGAAAATATTTCAAGTATTTACTTCGATACTTATTAAGTATACGTAGATTCTTGATTGGCATAATGGTTGGAGTATTCTGAGTGATCACATAAAAAAATCTGTGCTTTTTAAGTGACATTTAAACTGTTTTATGCTAGGTTAAAAACTGTATGTTTGATCTAAGAAAATGTGATTTAATATGAACTTTTATTACTTTTTCTGTGTTACTTGCAGCACCCTGAAATCGGCAGCGTTGGTAAGTAATGTAACCAAACTTTTGGTCATTTTCTACACACACATACGTAATATGAAAAAGATCATTTTTTAACACTGTAGCTGGAGCATCAAATTTCTTTGTTCAAAGATAATCACACTTTTAATTTTCAAATTCATTAATACTTTTTCTTGTAAATAATGTTCCCCTTTGTCATGCAGTTCCTGTTTTATTTTGCATAATACTAAAACAAAATTAATATTATTAATTATTAAGACCTGTAACTATATAGAAAAATTCTCTAAACCTTGTATACAAATGTGAGAGATTTTTTAAATTGGAATTCTTCTTGGTAATTGAGAATGCTACAGTTGCTTGTTATTAACTGAGAATGCTACAGTTGCTTGTTATTAACTGAGAATGCTAGAGTTGCTTGTTATTAACTGAGAATGCTAGAGTTGCTTGTTATTAACTGAGAATGCTACAGTTGCTTGTTATTAACTGAGAATGCTAGAGTTGCTTGTTATTAACTGAGAATGCTAGAGTTGCTTGTTATTAACTGAGAATGCTAGAGTTGCTTGTTATTAACTGAGAATGCTAGAGTTGCTTGTTATTAACTGAGAATGCTAGAGTTGCTTGTTATTAACTGAGAATGCTAGAGTTGCTTCTTATTAACTGAGAATGCTAGAGTTGCTTGTTATTAACTGAGAATGCTAGAGTTGCTTCTTATTAACTGAGAATGCTAGAGTTGCTTGTTATTAACTGAGAATGCTAGAGTTGCTTCTTATTAACTGAGAATGCTAGAGTTGCTTGTCATTAATTGAGAATGCTAGAGTTGCTTGTTATTAATTGAGAATGCTAGAGTTGCTTGTTATTAACTGAGAATGCTAGAGTTGCTTGTTATTAACTGAGAATGCTACAGTTGCTTGTTATTAACTGAGAATGCTAGAGTTGCTTGTTATTAACTGAGAATGCTAGAGTTGCTTGTTATTAACTGAGAATGCTAGAGTTGCTTGTTATTAACTGAGAATGCTAGAGTTGCTTGTTATTAACTGAGAATGCTAGAGTTGCTTGTTATTAACTGAGAATGCTAGAGTTGCTTGTTATTAACTGAGAATGCTAGAGTTGCTTGTTATTAACTGAGAATGCTAGAGTTGCTTGTTATTAACTGAGAATGCTAGAGTTGCTTGTTATTAACTGAGAATGCTAGAGTTGCTTGTTATTAACTGAGAATGCTAGAGTTGCTTGTTATTAACTGAGAATGCTAGAGTTGCTTGTTATTAACTGAGAATGCTAGAGTTGCTTGTTATTAACTGAGAATGCTAGAGTTGCTTGTTATTAACTGAGAATGCTAGAGTTGCTTGTTATTAACTGAGAATGCTAGAG
Organism: Tachypleus tridentatus; assembly: GCF_004210375.1. Lineage (NCBI taxonomy): Eukaryota > Metazoa > Arthropoda > Merostomata > Xiphosura > Limulidae > Tachypleus > Tachypleus tridentatus. Next base: position 100,314,892 of record NC_134827.1, read on the forward strand.
TTGCTTGTTATTAACTGAGAATGCTAGAGTTGCTTGTTATTAACTGAGAATGCTAGAGTTGCTTGTTATTAACTGAGAATGCTAGAGTTGCTTGTTATTAACTGAGAATGCTAGAGTTGCTTGTTATTAACTGAGAATGCTAGAGTTGCTTGTTATTAACTGAGAATGCTAGAGTTGCTTGTTATTAACTGAGAATGCTAGAGTTGCTTGTTATTAACTGAGAATGCTAGAGTTGCTTGTTATTAACTGAGAATGCTAGAGTTGCTTGTTATTAACTGAGAATGCTAGAGTTGCTTGTTATTAACTGAGAATGCTAGAGTTGCTTGTTATTAACTGAGAATGCTAGAGTTGCTTGTTATTAATTGAGAATGCTAGAGTTGCTTGTTATTAACTGAGAATGCTACAGTTGCTTGTTATTAACTGAGAATGCTAGAGTTGCTTGTTATTAACTGAGAATGCTAGAGTTGCTTGTTATTAACTGAGAATGCTAGAGTTGCTTGTTATTAACTGAGAATGCTACAGTTGCTTGTTATTAACTGAGAATGCTAGAGTTGCTTGTTATTAACTGAGAATGCTACAGTTGCTTGTTATTAATTGAGAATGCTAGAGTTGCTTGTTATTAATTGAGAATGCTAGAGTTGCTTGTTATTAATTGAGAATGCTAGAGTTGCTTGTTATTAACTGAGAATGCTAGAGTTGCTTGTTATTAACTGAGAATGCTAGAGTTGCTTGTTATTAACTGAGAATGCTAGAGTTGCTTGTTATTAACTGAGAATGCTAGAGTTGCTTGTTATTAACTGAGAATGCTAGAGTTGCTTGTTATTAACTGAGAATGCTAGAGTTGCTTGTTATTAACTGAGAATGCTAGAGTTGCTTGTTATTAACTGAGAATGCTAGAGTTGCTTGTTATTAACTGAGAATGCTAGAGTTGCTTGTTATTAACTGAGAATGCTAGAGTTGCTTGTTATTAACTGAGAATGCTAGAGTTGCTTGTTATTAACTGAGCTAGAGTTGCTTGTTATTAACTGAGAATGCTAGAGTTGCTTGTTATTAACTGAGAATGCTAGAGTTGCTTGTTATTAACTGAGAATGCTAAGAGAATGCTAGAGTTGCTTGTTATTAACTGAGAATGCTAGAGTTGCTTGTTATTAACTGAGAATGCTAGAGTTGCTTGTTATTAACTGAGAATGCTAGAGTTGCTTGTTATTAACTGAGAATGCTAGAGTTGCTTGTTATTAACTGAGAATGAAGTTGCTTGCTAGATGTTGCTTGTTATTAACTGAGAATGCTAGAGTTGCTTGTTATTAACTGAGAATGCTTGTTATTAACTGAGTTGCTAGAGTTGTTATTAACTGAGAATGCTAGAGTTGCTTGTTATTAACTGAGAATGCTAGAGTTGCTTGTTATTAACTGAGAAGTTGCTGAGAATGCTAGAGTTGCTTGTTATTAACTGAGAATGCTAGAGTTGCTTGTTATTAACTGAGAATGCTAGAGTTGCTTGTTATTAACTGAGAATGCTAGAGTTGCTTGTTATTAACTGAGAATGCTAGAGTTGCTTGTTATTAACTGAGAATGCTAGAGTTGCTTGTTATTAACTGAGAATGCTAGAGTTGCTTGTTATTAACTGAGAATGCTAGAGTTGCTTGTTATTAACTGAGAATGCTAGAGTTGCTTGTTATTAACTGAGAATGCTAGAGTTGCTTGTTATTAACTGAGAATGCTAGAGTTGCTTGTTATTAACTGAGAATGCTAGAGTTGCTTGTTATTAACTGAGAATGCTAGAGTTGCTTGTTATTAACTGAGAATGCTAGAGTTGCTTGTTATTAACTGAGAATGCTAGAGTTGCTTGTTATTAACTGAGAATGCTAGAGTTGCTTGCTGAGAATGCTAGAGTTGCTTGTTATTAACTGAGAATGCTAGAGTTGCTTGTTATTAACTGAGAATGCTAGAGTTGCTTGTTATTAACTGAGAATGCTAGAGTTGCTTGTTATTAACTGAGAATGCTAGAGTTGCTTGTTATTAACTGAGAATGCTAGAGTTGCTTGTTATTAACTGAGAATGCTAGAGTTGCTTGTTATTAACTGAGAATGCTAGAGTTGCTTGTTATTAACTGAGAATGCTAGAGTTGCTTGTTATTAACTGAGAATGCTAGAGTTGCTTGTTATTAACTGAGAATGCTAGAGTTGCTTGTTATTAACTGAGAATGCTAGAGTTGCTTGTTATTAACTGAGAATGCTAGAGTTGCTTGTTATTAACTGAGAATGCTAGAGTTGCTTGTTATTAAGTTGCTGAGAATGCTAGAGTTGCTTGTTATTAACTGAGAATGCTAGAGTTGCTTGTTATTAACTGAGAATGCTAGAGTTGCTTGTTATTAACTGAGAATGCTAGAGTTGCTTGTTATTAACTGAGAATGCTAGAGTTGCTTGTTATTAACTGAGAATGCTAGAGTTGCTTGTTATTAACTGAGAATGCTAGAGTTGCTTGTTATTAACTGAGAATGCTAGAGTTGCTTGTTATTAACTGAGAATGCTAGAGTTGCTTGTTATTAACTGAGAATGCTAGAGTTGCTTGTTATTAACTGAGAATGCTAGAGTTGCTTGTTATTAACTGAGAATGCTAGAGTTGCTTGTTATTAACTGAGAATGCTAGAGTTGCTTGTTATTAACTGAGAATGCTAGAGTTGCTTGTTATTAACTGAGAATGCTAGAGTTGCTTGTTATTAACTGAGAATGCTAGAGTTGCTTGTTATTAACTGAGAATGCTAGAGTTGCTTGTTATTAACTGAGAATGCTAGAGTTGCTTGTTATTAACTGAGAATGCTAGAGTTGCTTGTTATTAACTGAGAATGCTAGAGTTGCTTGTTATTAACTGAGAATGCTAGAGTTGCTTGTTATTAACTGAGAATGCTAGAGTTGCTTGTTATTAACTGAGAATGCTAGAGTTGCTTGTTATTAACTGAGAATGCTAGAGTTGCTTGTTATTAACTGAGAATGCTAGAGTTGCTTGTTATTAACTGAGAATGCTAGAGTTGCTTGTTATTAACTGAGAATGCTAGAGTTGCTTGTTATTAACTGAGAATGCTAGAGTTGCTTGTTATTAACTGAGAATGCTAGAGTTGCTTGTTATTAACTGAGAATGCTAGAGTTGCTTGTTATTAACTGAGAATGCTAGAGTTGCTTGTTATTAACTGAGAATGCTAGAGTTGCTTGTTATTAACTGAGAATGCTAGAGTTGCTTGTTATTAACTGAGAATGCTAGAGTTGCTTGTTATTAACTGAGAATGCTAGAGTTGCTTGTTATTAACTGAGAATGCTAGAGTTGCTTGTTATTAACTGAGAATGCTAGAGTTGCTTGTTATTAACTGAGAATGCTAGAGTTGCTTGTTATTAACTGAGAATGAATGCTAGAGTTGCTTGTTATTAACTGAGAATGCTAGAGTTGCTTGTTATTAACTGAGAATGCTAGAGTTGCTTGTTATTAACTGAGAATGCTAGAGTTGCTTGTTATTAACTGAGAATGCTAGAGTTGCTTGTTATTAACTGAGAATGCTAGAGTTGCTTGTTATTAACTGAGAATGCTAGAGTTGCTTGTTATTAACTGAGAATGCTAGAGTTGCTTGTTATTAACTGAGAATGCTAGAGTTGCTTGTTATTAACTGAGAATGCTAGAGTTGCTTGTTATTAACTGAGAATGCTAGAGTTGCTTGTTATTAACTGAGAATGCTAGAGTTGCTTGTTATTAACTGAGAATGCTAGAGTTGCTTGTTATTAACTGAGAATGCTAGAGTTGCTTGTTATTAACTGAGAATGCTAGAGTTGCTTGTTATTAACTGAGAATGCTAGAGTTGCTTGTTATTAACTGAGAATGCTAGAGTTGCTTGTTATTAACTGAGAATGCTAGAGTTGCTTGTTATTAACTGAGAATGCTAGAGTTGCTTGTTATTAACTGAGAATGCTAGAGTTGCTTGTTATTAACTGAGAATGCTAGAGTTGCTTGTTATTAACTGAGAATGCTAGAGTTGCTTGTTATTAACTGAGAATGCTAGAGTTGCTTGTTATTAACTGAGAATGCTAGAGTTGCTTGTTATTAACTGAGAATGCTAGAGTTGCTTGTTATTAACTGAGAATGCTAGAGTTGCTTGTTATTAACTGAGAATGCTAGAGTTGCTTGTTATTAACTGAGAATGCTAGAGTTGCTTGTTATTAACTGAGAATGCTAGAGTTGCTTGTTATTAACTGAGAATGCTAGAGTTGCTTGTTATTAACTGAGAATGCTAGAGTTGCTTGTTATTAACTGAGAATGCTAGAGTTGCTTGTTATTAACTGAGAATGCTAGAGTTGCTTGTTATTAACTGAGAATGCTAGAGTTGCTTGTTATTAACTGAGAATGAATGCTAGAATGAGTTGCTTGTTATTAACTGAGAATGCTAGAGTTGCTTGTTATTAACTGAGAATGCTAGAGTTGCTTGTTATTAACTGAGAATGCTAGAGTTGCTTGTTATTAACTGAGAATGCTAGAGTTGCTTGTTATTAACTGAGAATGCTAGAGATTGCTTGTTATTAACTGAGAATGCTAGAGTTGCTTGTTATTAACTGAGAATGCTAGAGTTGCTTGTTATTAACTGAGAATGCTAGAGTTGCTTGTTATTAACTGAGAATGCTAGAGTTGCTTGTTATTAACTGAGAATGCTAGAGTTGCTTGTTATTAACTGAGAATGCTAGAGTTGCTTGTTATTAACTGAGAATGCTAGAGTTGTTATTAACTTATTAACTGAGAATGCTAGAGTTGCTTGTTATTAACTGAGAATGCTAGAGTTGCTTGTTATTAACTGAGAATGCTAGAGTTGCTTGTTATTAACTGAGAATGCTAGAGTTGCTTGTTATTAACTGAGAATGCTAGAGTTGCTTGTTATTAACTGAGAATGCTAGAGTTGCTTGTTATTAACTGAGAATGCTAGAGTTGCTTGTTATTAACTGAGAATGCTAGAGTTGCTTGTTATTAACTGAGAATGCTAGAGTTGCTTGTTATTAACTGAGAATGCTAGTTGCTTGTTATTAACTGAGTTGCTTGTTATTAACTGAGAATGCTAGAGTTGCTTGTTATTAACTGAGAATGCTAGAGTTGCTTGTTATTAACTGAGAATGCTAGAGTTGCTTGTTATTAACTGAGAATGCTAGAGTTGCTTGTTATTAACTGAGAATGCTAGAGTTGCTTGTTATTAACTGAGAATGCTAGAGTTGCTTGTTATTAACTGAGAATGCTAGAGTTGCTTGTTATTAACTGAGAATGCTAGAGTTGCTTGTTATTAACTGAGAATGCTAGAGTTGCTTGTTATTAACTGAGAATGCTAGAGTTGCTTGTTATTAACTGAGAATGCTAGAGTTGCTTGTTATTAACTGAGAATGCTAGAGTTGCTTGTTATTAACTGAGAATGCTAGAGTTGCTTGTTATTAACTGAGAATGCTAGAGTTGCTTGTTATTAACTGAGAATGCTAGAGTTGCTTGTTATTAACTGAGAATGCTAGAGTTGCTTGTTATTAACTGAGAATGCTAGAGTTGCTTGTTATTAACTGAGAATGCTAGAGTTGCTTGTTATTAACTGAGAATGCTAGAGTTGCTTGTTATTAACTGAGAATGCTAGAGTTGCTTGTTATTAACTGAGAATGCTAGAGTTGCTTGTTATTAACTGAGAATGCTAGAGTTGCTTGTTATTAACTGAGAATGCTAGAGTTGCTTGTTATTAACTGAGAATGCTAGAGTTGCTTGTTATTAACTGAGAATGCTAGAGTTGCTTGTTATTAACTGAGAATGCTAGAGTTGCTTGTTATTAACTGAGAATGCTAGAGTTGCTTGTTATTAACTGAGAATGCTAGAGTTGCTTGTTATTAACTGAGAATGCTAGAGTTGCTTGTTATTAACTGAGAATGCTAGAGTTGCTTGTTATTAACTGAGAATGCTAACTGAGAATGCTAGAGTTGTTGCTTGTTATTAACTGAGAATGCTAGAGTTGCTTGTTATTAACTGAGAATGCTAGAGTTGCTTGTTATTAACTGAGAATGCTAGAGTTGCTTGTTATTAACTGAGAATGCTAGAGTTGCTTGTTATTAACTGAGAATGCTAGAGTTGCTTGTTATTAACTGAGAATGCTAGAGTTGCTTGTTATTAACTGAGAATGCTATGCTAGAGTTGCTTGTTATTAACTGAGAATGCTAGAGTTGCTTGTTATTAACTGAGAATGCTAGAGTTGCTTGTTATTAACTGAGAATGCTAGAGTTGCTTGTTATTAACTGAGAATGCTAGAGTTGCTTGTTATTAACTGAGAATGCTAGAGTTGCTTGTTATTAACTGAGAATGCTAGAGTTGCTTGTTATTAACTGAGAATGCTAGAGTTGCTTGTTATTAACTGAGAATGCTAGAGTTGCTTGTTATTAACTGAGAATGCTAGAGTTGCTTGTTATTAACTGAGAATGCTAGAGTTGCTTGTTATTAACTGAGAATGCTAGAGTTGCTTGTTATTAACTGAGAATGCTAGAGTTGCTTGTTATTAACTGAGAATGCTAGAGTTGCTTGTTATTAACTGAGAATGCTAGAGTTGCTTGTTATTAACTGAGAATGCTAGAGTTGCTTGTTATTAACTGAGAATGCTAGAGTTGCTTGTTATTAACTGAGAATGCTAGAGTTGCTTGTTATTAACTGAGAATGCTAGAGTTGCTTGTTATTAACTGAGAATGCTACTGAGAATGCTAGAGTTGCTTGTTATTAACTGAGAATGCTAGAGTTGCTTGTTATTAACTGAGAATGCTAGAGTTGCTTGTTATTAACTGAGAATGCTAGAGTTGCTTGTTATTAACTGAGAATGCTAGAGTTGCTTGTTATTAACTGAGAATGCTAGAGTTGCTTGTTATTAACTGAGAATGCTAGAGTTGCTTGTTATTAACTGAGAATGCTAGAGTTGCTTGTTATTAACTGAGAATGCTAGAGTTGCTTGTTATTAACTGAGAATGCTAGAGTTGCTTGTTATTAACTGAGAATGCTAGAGTTGCTTGTTATTAACTGAGAATGCTAGAGTTGCTTGTTATTAACTGAGAATGCTAGAGTTGCTTGTTATTAACTGAGAATGCTAGAGTTGCTTGTTATTAACTGAGAATGCTAGAGTTGCTTGTTATTAACTGAGAATGCTAGAGTTGCTTGTTATTAACTGAGAATGCTAGAGTTGCTTGTTATTAACTGAGAATGCTAGAGTTGCTTGTTATTAACTGAGAATGCTAGAGTTGCTTGTTATTAACTGAGAATGCTAGAGTTGCTTGTTATTAACTGAGAATGCTAGAGTTGCTTGTTATTAACTGAGAATGCTAGAGTTGCTTGTTATTAACTGAGAATGCTAGAGTTGCTTGTTATTAACTGAGAATGCTAGAGTTGCTTGTTATTAACTGAGAATGCTAGAGTTGCTTGTTATTAACTGAGAATGCTAGAGTTGCTTGTTATTAACTGAGAATGCTAGAGTTGCTTGTTATTAACTGAGAATGCTAAGTTGCTTGTTATTAACTGAGAATGCTAGAGTTGCTTGTTATTAACTGAGAATGCTAGAGTTGCTTGTTATTAACTGAGAATGCTAGAGTTGCTTGTTATTAACTGAGAATGCTAGAGTTGCTTGTTATTTAACTGAGAATGCTAGAGTTGCTTGTTATTAACTGAGAATGCTAGAGTTGCTTGTTATTAACTGAGAATGCTAGAGTTGCTTGTTATTAACTGAGAATGCTAGAGTTGCTTGTTATTAACTGAGAATGCTAGAGTTGCTTGTTATTAACTGAGAATGCTAGAGAGTTGCTTGTTATTAACTGAGAATGCTAGAGTTGCTTGTTATTAACTGAGAATGCTACTGAGTTGCTTGTTATTAACTGAGAATGCTAGAGTTGCTTGTTATTAACTGAGAATGCTACAGTTGCTTGTTATTAACTGAGAATGCTAGAGTTGCTTGTTATTAACTGAGAATGCTAGAGTTGCTTGTTATTAACTGAGAATGCTACAGTTGCTTGTTATTAACTGAGAATGCTAGAGTTGCTTGTTATTAACTGAGAATGCTAGAGTTGCTTGTTATTAACTGAGAATGCTACAGTTGCTTGTTATTAACTGAGAATGCTAGAGTTGCTTGTTATTAACTGAGAATGCTACAGTTGCTTGTTATTAACTGAGAATGCTAGAGTTGCTTGTTATTAACTGAGAATGCTAGAGTTGCTTGTTATTAACTGAGAATGCTAGAGTTGCTTGTTATTAACTGAGAATGCTAGAGTTGCTTGTTATTAACTGAGAATGCTAGAGTTGCTTGTTATTAACTGAGAATGCTAGAGTTGCTTGTTATTAACTGAGAATGCTAGAGTTGCTTGTTATTAATTGAGAATGCTACAGTTGCTTGTTATTAACTGAGAATGCTACAGTTGCTTGTTATTAACTGAGAATGCTAGAGTTGCTTGTTATTAACTGAGAATGCTAGAGTTGCTTGTTATTAACTGAGAATGCTAGAGTTGCTTGTTATTAACTGAGAATGCTAGAGTTGCTTGTTATTAACTGAGAATGCTAGAGTTGCTTGTTATTAACTGAGAATGCTAGAGTTGCTTGTTATTAACTGAGAATGCTAGAGTTGCTTGTTATTAACTGAGAATGCTAGAGTTGCTTGTTATTAACTGAGAATGCTAGAGTTGCTTGTTATTAACTGAGAATGAGAGTTGCTTGTTATTAACTGAGAATGCTAGAGTTGCTTGTTATTAACTGAGAATGCTAGAGTTGCTTGTTATTAACTGAGAATGCTAGAGTTGCTTGTTATTAACTGAGAATGCTAGAGTTGCTTGTTATTAACTGAGAATGCTAGAGTTGCTTGTTATTAACTGAGAATGCTAGAGTTGCTTGTTATTAACTGAGAATGCTAGAGTTGCTTGTTATTAACTGAGAATGCTAGAGTTGCTTGTTATTAACTGAGAATGCTAGAGTTGCTTGTTATTAACTGAGAATGCTAGAGTTGCTTGTTATTAACTGAGAATGCTAGAGTTGCTTGTTATTAACTGAGAATGCTAGAGTTGCTTGTTATTAACTGAGAATGCTATGCTAGAGTTGCTTGTTATTAACTGAGAATGCTAGAGTTGCTTGTTATTAACTGAGAATGCTAGAGTTGCTTGTTATTAACTGAGAATGCTAGAGTTGCTTGTTATTAACTGAGAATGCTAGAGTTGCTTGTTATTAACTGAGAATGCTAGAGTTGCTTGTTATTAACTGAGAATGCTAGAGTTGCTTGTTATTAACTGAGAATGCTAGAGTTGCTTGTTATTAACTGAGAATGCTAGAGTTGCTTGTTATTAACTGAGAATGCTAGAGTTGCTTGTTATTAACTGAGAATGCTAGAGTTGCTTGTTATTAACTGAGAATGCTAGAGTTGCTTGTTATTAACTGAGAATGCTAGAGTTGCTTGTTATTAACTGAGAATGCTAGAGTTGCTTGTTATTAACTGAGAATGCTAGAGTTGCTTCTTATTAACTGAGAATGCTAGAGTTGCTTGTTATTAACTGAGAATGCTAGAGTTGCTTGTTATTAACTGAGAATGCTAGCTAGTTGCTTGTTATTAACTGAGAATGCTAGAGTTGCTTGTTATTAACTGAGAATGCTAGAGTTGCTTGTTATTAACTGAGAATGCTAGAGTTGCTTGTTATTAACTGAGAATGCTAGAGTTGCTTGTTATTAACTGAGAATGCTAGAGTTGCTTGTTATTAACTGAGAATGCTACAGTTGCTTCTTATTAACTGAGAATGCTACAGTTGCTTGTTATTAACTGAGAATGCTAGAGTTGCTTGTTATTAACTGAGAATGCTACAGTTGCTTGTTATTAACTGAGAATGCTACAGTTGCTTCTTATTAACTGAGAATGCTAGAGTTGCTTGTTATTAACTGAGAATGCTAGAGTTGCTTGTTATTAACTGAGAATGCTACAGTTGCTTCTTATTAACTGAGAATGCTAGAGTTGCTTGTTATTAACTGAGAATGCTAGAGTTGCTTGTTATTAACTGAGAATGCTACAGTTGCTTGTTATTAACGCTAACAAGTTGAGCTCTTAACCAATCAATGTTTCCACTACTTCTTCAATTGTGAAAGTTTAAAGAATGAACAGAACATGATATTTGAATGTAGACTTGCATTAAATCAGTCATTGTCTGTATATTTCTGTAAGAAAATGATATGATATCATTAGATTAAATTTATAAGCATTTTTAATTGTAGACAGTGTTAAGAATGTTTGGAAATATCACAAAGTGAATGATCCATAAATACCCTTTGTTATACTGTAATTTTGTGAGTTAAAAACATAGAAAAAGTTGAGTGCTCTGAGCTAAAAGTATCAACTTAAATGTATGGTCAATTGTTTATGTTAAAACAAAACTACCATAAAAGTAAAGATTTTTATTTTGTATCTTACAAGGCACACTTGTAATCTGAGTGTCATGGGTTCGAATCCCCATCACATCATACATGTTCGTCCTTCAGCTGCAAGGGCATTATAATGTCACCATCAATCCTACTGTATGGTGGTAAAAGAGTAGTCCAAGAGTTGGTGGGGGTGGTGATGCCTATCTGCCTTCTCTCTAGTCTTGCACTGCAAAATTAGGGATGGCTAGCACAGATAGCCCTCGTGTAGTTTTGCACAAAATTCAAAACAAACCAAACTTACCATGTTTGTTGACTCTTCTGGTTCATTTTATTTGGATAATTTGTGTAAAATTGTGTTAGTGTAAGTAAATAATACAAAAACTTGAATCACCTATTATGTTAAAATGTTGTACAGAATTATTTTCACATAAGACATTTATATCTTTGTTATAACTTTCAAATAAATTGAGTATCATTGTGATACCCTTAATAAAGACAAAAATGAACAGAAAATTACTTTTCCCAGTTCTGTGACTTGAGGTTATTTTGGTAGTTTTTCACTTTTAAACAAATGAATGTTGGTGAAGACTATTTTTAAGCAGTAACTACAAGAAACATTTTCTTTATAACTCATTTAAAGAAACTAAGTTTACAAAGTAAGCACTAGAAAAATACGTTTTGTTTTTTCCACTCACTGACTGTGATTGTTTAGTTTTAAATGTATTTATTTAGTGGTGCCTCACCAAGATTCAACATTTCTACACACAAGTCCTCCAACGGCTGTTGGTTTGTGGTTCCCTCTAGAGGACGTGACGATAGATAACGGCTGTCTGTGGTTTATTCCAGGATCTCATAAAGGTTGCTTTGAGTGTTAACAATCTGTGTTTTAGAAATCTGAACATTTTGTTGTTGAGAATCACCAATTACAGCTCTACATGTTTTTGTCAGTTTCAGTAGTCAAACAAGGTTTATATTGTATATTAACTCTTAACCCAGAGTATTTAGTGCATTCATCAGGAATTATATTCATGATTTCATAATAATTATCACCATATTATTTGTTTTTCATTTTTTTTAATTTCAATGTTCCCTTGAACATCAGGGGTACCCACATTGTTGGATAAATAGCTTCAAACCTCTCCCTGTTGAACATTTGGTGACAGAAATATGGGTGGAGATGTGGTCTTGAATGGTAGGTCTTTTGTCAATGCCTATTGTCATCTCATGAAACATCAGCAGCTCATAGAGGGTAAGGGAAATCTACTTCAGATACCTCAATCATCTCTGACAGATGTTTTCTCTGCCACTTGAGCTTTAGCATGCTCATTAATATCAGTGACAAGGGTGTTACTTCTGTCTACTGTAAACAGAACTTTAAAACAGTCAAACAGTGTCCAGTTATCATTAATATCAGTGACAAGGGTGTTACTTCTGTCTACTGTAAACAGTCAAACACTTATCATTAATATCAGTGACAAGGGTGTTACTTCTGTCTACTGTAAACAGAACTTTAAAACAGTCAAACAGTGTCCAGTTATCATTAATATCAGTGACAAGGGTGTTACTTCTGTCTACTGTAAACAGAACTTTAAAACAGTCAAACAGTGTCCAGTTATCATTAATATCAGTGACAAGGGTGTTACTTCTGTCTACTGTAAACAGAACTTTAAAACAGTCAAACAGTGTCCAGTTATCATTAATATCAGCATGCACACTAGTATCGTACCTGTTTTTTAGCCAAAACTTATTACTTTTGGCATACCCAATGTGCAGATGTGCCTCAGCCCAATCAAGTAGTAGATATAGACTTAGAAAGTGGGTCAGGTCTAGCCAGGGTTTGTGTTTGTAGCCTCTTTGTTCTTAGTTGGGGTAATACCTCACCCTTTGATCAGCTGATTGAGAAGCTCTGGAACCAGATCTCAATAATTCTTCTGCTTTTGTCATTATAGTCTCTTCTGGTGTCAACTTCAAAATCAGAATTGACATCTTTATTCCATCTTTCATAAAACTAATTGAAGAGACTCATTAACTCAGTAGTAAAACATTTTAGTGGCCTCTTTCCATTTATAACAAATCGTTAGACTTCAAAAAAACACTTTGATCTGAAACTTGTTTCAAAACAAGCAAAAATGGTGTACGGTACTTTTGGTCTGTGTATAAAAGATAGATGATAATGTAGTTTGGATTAGTTTTCAGCAAAAGAGACAACTATTATTGAATGCTGTTACTATCTAAAGGGTAGATCAGAATATTTTACGTAATGCTGGTTTAAGGAGTTAAAGACGTTTTTTTCATGTAGTTTGTCTTTAGGATAAAAATCCAAAAATGTTTTTTTCTTTTCTGCGAATAATATTATGTAATACATCATCTGATATATCTAAAGCCTTTTATAAATTATTTCTTTTCAAAACAATTGTCATTGTCTTACACATAGTAAAAACTTAAATTCCATGTTAATAATTTTTATTTAAAGTGATACGTAATTATTTCCATCTTGTTAGCCTAGTTTCCAGAATATTTCTTGTATTAACAGCAACAGAATCTTAGTTTCCATGATTTTTACACGTTTGTAATTATTTGAATTCTACTGGTTTATTTTTCTATTTATGAAAGCCATAAATTATAATTTATTTTAAAAATTATTTAAAATATCTATTACTGTATAACAAATTAAAAACATTTCACTAAGGAAATAGAATTGCTATGAATAGGTCCTCTGTACTGCCGTTTTAAACGAAACCCTGAAAAGGAAGGCCCATTGCTTTTCCTGGAAGGAAAAATAGAATTTGAGGAGTCTCAGTTTGTACCATGTCCTGTTAAAAAAGGTTTGTGTTATTGTTTGTATTATTCTACTTTCTATTTTGTTTTTTTGGTTGTTTTTTTTTGGGGGGGGTAGAAATTATGCCATTTGTGTAAAAGAAACAGCTTTGAAAAAAATGATTGAGAAATGTCTGTTTTATTTATTTATTTGAAATATTGCAAGAAATGTGTGTGAACTGAATTGAAATATATCTTTTAGTAAACAACCAAACTTTAATAATTGTAAATTATTAAATTGTGTTTAAAGATTACTTAATCTCTGTAATAAATGAAAAAAAAATCCTGTTATTAAATTACACCACCAGAGGTGTCTGTGAACTGTGCATCTTGAAAAGTAATAGATTTAGAAACTGCAAAAGCATCAGAACCATTTCAGTAATGTTTTAGTTGGACTGTTTTGTAAACAGTGGCGGCACAAGGATATTTTCGTTGGGGGGCTGAGGTAAACTGTGGAGGGGCTTCCCAAAATGTCATCAATATGAAGTATAGATGGTAAATTATAATAATGTAAATACCAAGGTACATTTCAGAAAGGTGTGCTATTTTGAACTGCATTTTCAATGTAGTTTTCATTGGAAACTGATACTCTGATTAATAATTTATTATTACAAATTAGAAATAATCTGTTTATGAAAATATGCATATATGTAAAAGAGGAAGCTCACCTAAATTCCACCCAAGATAATACATAATAATAAATAAAATCAAGATTAGCTTAGATTGAACATTTGATATACCACTAAGAGTAAAGCTACAAATCAAAACAAATATAACATAAAGACATAGTTTACATAGCAGAAATGAATTATCCCATGTGAAGTTAATACACTCTGAGGAAAAGTAAGGTCACTCACTATCAGGCTAACTATCTTTCATAATGTTGTGTTTATGGTCAATATTACTTCAAAACAATGCGCCTGTTCTGTTGTAACTTGAAATCAAGGTGGTTGTCTAATCTTCGTCAAAGCTCAAGATAGAATGGCATTACACATGGAGCAGTAATACAGTGCATGAGTTTCAGTGCATTCAGTACGTTGCTATGGGACACATGACACATACTTCCGTCTTAATGAAGATGCTGAGTTCTACAGATCTATGTCTCTTTGATGTTAATTGTTAAGCAACAATGACGATTGTGTTTTCCATATTTTATGAATATATGTAGGTTACAATATTGGGGGGGGGGGGCTTGACTCATTTTGGGGCTACCACTGTTTGTAAATGTTTCATGATTATTGGAATTCTTTTCAATGTGCAGTCTGAATTTTTCATGCTCACCTTTAATTTGTATGATAGAATTCTGTTGTGTTTTCACTTTGTATCCACAAAATGAAAACAAGAGAAAAGGTGGCTTAATAATATTAATACCAAAAAAATTTGAAATGTAACTCGTATGCTTTTAAATAACTGAAACATTTTTTCAACATTTACTACCATGATACCCTTGAGATTTTGATAACATTCTAAACTAAATGAAATTTTAATATATGAATAATTTATAATATGAATTAATTGTTTCAAATATTTCATAAGTTTCCTCCTACACTGTCATCCATGGATTCATGATGAAAGTGAAAAGTTGCTTTTTAACCTCTGTCCTTTTTTGGTAACTCACTAGTCACCCACATTTATATAAAAGTGTTTTTTGAAATTAGTTATGTCCGATGATTTTTTTTTCTCTCAAAAGGGTCTTGTGTCGTGATTCATGGCTTGGTGATACACAAAAGTGGAAAAAATATTACTTCTAATTCCCGCCCAGCGTATACCTTTCATGTGGTGGAGCAGAAGAATACCACATACAGCTCAGAAAATTGGTGAGTTTGAACTCTAAGCAATAAACCTTATGTATAAGCTTATTTCTAATACTAGTAGAAAATTTTAATAACTGGATTGCTTCTCAACACACAAATACAGCAGCATTTTGTGAACTAACAAGGATATAGAAAATAACAATGCAGATAAATGTTTTAAGTTGACTTGTATTTAAGAAGTACAATTATTATTATTTACCTACTTTTTTTAGTTTTTTTTAATAAGAAAATTTTTCTGAAGTTATAAGTATCAAAGTGTGATAATTGTAAAATTTGGTGTGTACAAGAATATTATTTGAAATGTTATATCACAATAAAATATTTACTTACATAAATTTCACTTTTCTTTGCTGGAAGTGGTAGAAAATAATAAATTTTTATTTATTTGTTTTTTCCATTGCTACAGGCTTCAACCAACTCCAGAACTTCCTTTTCCTTCTTTGAACACCTCAGCTTAGTCTAATAAAACTAACCTTGTATCACTGCTTGAAGTCATAAAAGTATAACCAACATATTTTATGTATCTCAGATGTGGTTTATGTTGTTTCAGAAACCCTGGTGTTCTACATCACTGTTTTATATTAAGAAATATTCCAAGTATTACTTGTTGATAGAAAATCTTCTATAAAACGTTTATATTATGATACTAATACTTATTAAAGCCAGTGTGTAAGTTGTGGTGTATTATATTTAAAGGCCCTGGTTTTTCAAATACATATATGCATTTAATCATGAGAATTATACAAATAGAGTTAGTTTGTTTTTTATTTAAGTACAAATGATATGATGTGCAATATTATTAAATATGTGTTTGTTGTTAAGAATATTTTGAAATATTCATTATTTTCTCTGTAGTTTTAAAAAACTATTTTTAGACATTTATTTTCTATGGAATTAAGTATTAAGTATTAAGAATTAAGTATCTTCATACACTTTTCATAAGAGTTGAAAGAAATTTAAAAATTGTTTAATTGTAATTAATAAAACGATTTTGCATGACAGACATAGCTGTGTCTCAGAATAGAATGATATTTTGGATCTAATGATTTCTGTTACCTGTATAATATCATAAAAGGTTCAACTATACAAGTAAATAAATCACATTTTAAAAAAGGCAGTTGCAATTTCTCAGTCTTTATTTATGCGAACTTACGAATTGTAAAATTAATCATTCACTATGAAGGCACTCATAAATGCAAGATTAACCAACTTGAATGACTCTCCTTCAATGAGGTGTTCTGTGATTATGAAAGAATGTATAAATCTGTCTACAATACATATATTTGCTTGGTACTATCACGACTTAAAGAAGACCAGTTTCACCAAATTTAGAAGTATAATTTTAATTTATAATTATATCAGAAGGACTGTGGAATATATCCTAATTTTGTAAATGCCATTTATTGTTAGATATATAAATATCAAATAAAAACAACAGGAATACCAGCCACAAAACCAACTGTGTTCAAACAAGAGTCAGGGATCTACAGGAACCCCTCTCTCAACTTACAGTACCATAGAAAGATGAGAAATGTTTCCATTGTACTTACCTATATAAGCCTTAATATGTTTCAAAATCTGCATTAGAACACCATGATATATTCACGTATCTCCTAGGAGTACCCAGCATTCAGAAATGAGGAAAAGTAAGTAGAGCCCAAAATAGCCTCACTAGTTAGGCATTTTTTATTGGTTTACTGTTCTTCCTGCCATGTGAAAGGGAACTGAAAATTTACAGTTAAAGTTGCTGTTTTCAAATTGTATTAACAACTTGTCTTCATGACTTTCATCCATGAACTGTGAAGACTGGAGAACTTAGAGACTCAAGTATTTCTGCACTTTTCATTTATATGAAATTTCTGGTATTTCTGATAAATTTGGAACACATTATATATATTTATATTGTTTTTTGTATATTATTTTGGGTAACAATACTAGTGCCTTAGTGATGAATGAAATGCCAGACATGAAATTAAAGAAATACTTTTTAATTTAATATTATAACAAGGTACTCTTCCTAAAAGCTAATATAGAGAAGCTTATATATTATAATATAAAATAATTTTTCAGTACCTATGTATTAAACGTAAAGCACAGTATGTTCTTTTTCGTATAGTCACTTCAGTATTTGTACCTTTTAAATCGAATTTGGATGTATGAATGAAAACAACTAATTTTACTACTGTTATTTTTATCTATTTGTAATACGTCTACTAAAAATTTAATATATTGTTTTAATCTTGAAATGCATTTAAGGGTGGTAGAGTTCTGAAGTGGGTAGGGAAATTAATATTGGTGATTTTGTCTAAAACAAGGCCAGTGTGGAATTGTTTGGGAAAAAATTTCCTACTTGGGCCATCTTTATTTAATACATTTGCCTTCTGTGTAGTGACTTATTTCATAAGCCTACTACTGGTGATGTTTATACATGTTTTTGAAAAGTCAGAGGTCAAAGGTTGTCTTGCTAATATCCAAATTTTCAATTCTGGCAAAATTTTCTGCTCATACCCATGTATGTACTGTTAATAACTGAGAAATTTACTCCTTAAAAAATATTTGAAATACTGTGCTCATCCGTTTTAGTTTTTTAAAGGGAAAAATATTTCGAAGATTTCATGGCATCCTTTTATTTTGCACAATAAAGTTTAAACAGCTTCACACACTCAGAGTGCGTGTTATATTGTTACAGTATTCTCTGTAATAAACAATAAAAATTCCTTTTATAATTTCCTCTTATAAATTAAACAAATTTAGATGAAAATATACTAAGTAATTTTTAATTAAAAAATAAATATACTTTTTATTTCATTGGTAAATCTTTACAGTTCTGTGGTCTAGTACTAGTCTTGCAAAATTTAAGGTTCTCTAATCCTTTATCAAACCAAAACGATTTTGAAAAAAAAAACAACAACATAGTTTAGAAGGTTTGTGAAAACTTAGTTTTTATAAACCACACATGGTGAAACTACAGCTTTGTAACTATTTCCTATGATTTGTTATGTGACTGAATTTTGGACATGATTATCTTCCTTGATTCATTTTGCTAGTTAGTCGCCACTCCTCTAAAATGGAAATGTTGGAAGCATAATAAATGACCAACCATGTTTTCAAAATTATCATAAAAGATCTTAAAAATATATATACATTAGACAGAGAAGGTAGAAGAAAAGCTATAAAATTAAATTAATAAAGCTAACCGGTAAATTAGAAAGAAACGTTATTTTAATTTTATAAGAATTTGTTTGTTTTTGAATTTCGCGCAAAGCTACACAAGGGCCATCTGCGCTAGGTGTCCCTAATTTCGCAGTGTAAGACTAGAGGGAAGGCAGCTGGTCATCACCACCCACCGCCAGCTCTTGGGCTACTCTTTTACTAACGAATAGTGGGACTGACCGTCACATTATAACGTCCCCACAGCTGAAATGGCGAGCAGATTTGGTATGGCAGGGATTCAAACCCGCGAGTCGAGCGACTTAGCCATCCGGCCATATCGGGCCTTCACTGAAGCTCAAATATTGATGATAAGCACATTTAGTTATAGAATGAGCAGATTCTTCAAATTAATCCGAGAGTATCTATATGTCATGTAGATTATAAATGAAAAATAACTTGTTAGGTTTAAAACTATATTTTGTCTTCATGACATTATATTAAAGTTTTAGAAAAAATTTAAGTATTGCATTCCATTTTCAATAACTGTAATCATTTGTAGAGCAATGGTCAGATGCTGAGGGCGCTCGATTCGTAATCTGAGAGTCGTGGGTTTGAACCCTGTCACACCAAACATGCTTGTCCTTTCAGCGATAGGTGCGTTATTTTACAGTCAATCTAACTGTTTGTTGGTAAGCCAAAGAATTGGTGGTGGGTGCCTTCCCTCTCGTTTTCCACTGCTAAATAAGGGACGGTTAATGAAGATAGCCCTCGTGTTGCTTTTGCACGAAATTAGAAAAAAAAAAACTATATAATCATAACATAATCAAAGAAAGTGAAATAAATCTACATTCTTCCAACAGTTCTTTCTTTTTCGAAATAAAATTGTGTATGAGAAGTTATTGTTCGTTAGTCTCCTTCTTGAGGGCGTCTCTGATGACATCTATTCTTTAATTCTTTACAAATTTTAAACTCGGAAGATTTCGAGATTAATATGTTCTCACGTTAAGATCATTCAGTCGAAGTCATACTGAATTAAATTTGTAATTTCAGGTTAGTGCTCCATGCAACGGCTTCATTTTTATGTACATATCAAGCCCTTGAAAAGCAATAATTCACCCACTTGGCAGTTATTGACTGTCTTACAGACAGCAAGGGTATCCGTGGTTAAAATTCTTGGATAAAATTATATCCATTCAACATATTATCTAGTTTAGTACTTGTTAGTTGTGGCCATTGACGTATTCGGGTGCTGCTTACATATCTCACTTATTCTAGTGCAATTGTTATATATGATGGTAATCATTTTTGTATTCAATTAATCCCGTGTGTTTGTCCAAAACCAGCGAATTTAAAGAGGAGTCTTTTTCTGCTAAAATACAAACTATCTTCTACCAGCAACCTGATGTACCGAATAAAACCAATGAACTACAAAATAAGTGTTTCAGTAAATTTTATCTACAACCCAACTAGATAAAACCAGCGAACTATAACACTGAAATAATTTCCTCAGAAGTTTCACTAAGGAAGAACTTTCGTTTCAGAACTAAATACAGTACACTGCAAATAACTTCCTCTACTCACGGAAATAACATATTTAGTGAAACAACAGAAAGTCAGTCAGGATTTTTCTGTCTGACATCTTAACAGATTATCCACACACAACAATCTGACATATTTGTAAGTGACAACAAACATCATATAGTTCCTTTGCCATCTGGACACCAATCCATCAAATGTCGGCATTTTAACTTTCTGCCCAAGACAAGAATGATATTAGTGATGACTAGCTGCCTTCTCTTGGTCTTACACTGCTAAATTAGGAATGGCTAGCACAGATAGCTTTCATGTAGCTTTGCGTGAAATTCCAAAAACAAAACATATATGATGCAGCGCATGGTGATATTGTTATAAACAAAGGCAAAGGTGAAATGCCCGAGTTGTTCAGTTCTCGCATTTATCGTATTTTATAGTTTATGGATATGTGAAAAATAAGAAAATTTGTTTCTCGAAATATTTGATTCATGCGTTACATTTATAACGTACATAGGTATAGTAACTGGTCCACACTCATTACCGCTTGACTATTAATTATATATGGCTCCTTTGTACTTTAGCAATAAATTGAGGATTAGTACACGTACGCGCACAAGGGGAGTAGGCCAAACCGTCTATTTATATTATGTAAACAAATTTTGCTTATATGATGATAGCGCAGCTGCTTATGGTATTTAACATTTTACACATAATTTACATTCTTCTGATGAAGTATAAATATTGATGGCTTCTGTTGACGCTTTGTAATTGAAAGTCTGTAACCGTATTGCTACTTCAGCTTTTACATGCCAAATTTTGTTTGCAGTAGGTGTCTTTAATACATATTAAATATGCCACTGCTACCAAAATTTAAACTGTATGCAAGTTATTTATAGAAAAACACCTCAGAAAAATGGAACAAGCTGGCATGTTATTGCAGTAGCAAACGTATATGACAGGCAACTGGATATACATTTTCAGCATTGTACCTTAAGTTTTGACTGAACCCACTTTAAAATAACTAGGCCATACAAATACTTAGCTAACCAGAGTTTATTTTTTTAAATCACACTTAGTTTAGATGTAGGAATACTACACCACTGAGTCAAGTTCATCTACACCATCAATTCCATAATACCTATTTACTTTTTTTTAATCATCACCTATAATTTTGTGCAAAAGAATTCCAATTCCAACAAGTGAGTTAACACCAATCGTTTCAGTACTGTAATATTTAAGATTAATTTTTTGAGGTCAAAAGGAATATTTTTATATAATAATGTGGATAAAACGGATTAAAATTAAGCTTCTTAAGTAATAAAATTATATCTAAACTGGTTGCATCAATTACAGTAGAGGGCAGGACGATGTTACGATCACCAATTTTGAACAGAGCTCTGGTGAGAATAAATTTCAGAGTAGAGTAGCAGACTTTTTAAGGATGAGGAGGTTGGAAGTCGTGTGTACGTCTAAGTCTGATTTAATTAAACCTAACTGCCAGATATTTTATCGTAGAAACATTTTTATACATGCAAAAGCTAATTTTACATTTTCTATTCGTAGAAAGTTATAATTAAGATCATTAACTTTTCGTTTATAAATTACATTGGTTGAATACTGAATAGGTTTAGATTCTTGAAGATAGTAAACTTTACGCAACATTAGTACTTTTGTTGTTCAGAATGTGTGTTTTATGCATATAAAGATTTCTTGTTTGACGTTGAATAGCAAATTTTATGTCACTCGATTACAGTAATTGAATAAATATTTGTCGAAACTTAATTAACGTTATTCCACATTATTTTTGAATTTGCTATAAACTCAGCTTGGTAATGAATTTTACATTACTAATGAAAATTGAAAATTATTTATATGAAACCAGTGATTAAACTGAGGTTTTGAAAGAAGTGTAACATCTTTTTGTGATACATTTTGTAATAGTAGCGTGAATCACAGCATGATACAAAAAAATATAATTCTTGAAAATATACTGAAATGTTAAATGGTACAGTCTTGCACACTTTAATTGGAACACAAGGTATGTTAATATCTTGAACCTTCGAGAATTGGAATACCAATTTATTTACTTATTTTTTTATGGAAGAAACTTAGTTTGACATGAATGCTGAAGAAGGAAAGTATAGATAATTCAGTAACTATACAAGTTATATCTATATTTGTTTTTTAAAGATATCTTTTAGACATGAATGTGTTGCTCCAAACTGAATCTGATAGTGTGCCCTGAAATGTCCAACTTTTTTCTTTTTTGCTTGAGTTTTTTGCCATTCATTCCAGACACTGTTGCACATTGAAACTTAGTTATAAAGAACTTTGATACTTTGCTGTAAATTTGTTTAAATATTAAACTAAATTATTAGTTTTTAATTATTTTCTACCATGTCCTGAACCTATGGAAACTTTTATACTTGTAAGCCAATGTTAGTTGTGCAGGTTTCACTTTTATTAAATTTCTAGATACTGGAGTTAAATGTCCAGATATTTAATATTCTTGAAGATGAATGTCGTGACTCTTTCTCCTTCCATCTAGTGAAACATTCTGATGGGAATGTCTTCAAAATTTTATTCATCTGTTCAGCCGTGTAATTTGAGAAGCACTTTCTTGAGAAAATGTGAATTGAAAGATCACTGGTGAAAAGATGGCACACTAAATATTCTTTTAAGTTTTTAAAACTATCTTAGTATCTTATTACAGGGTTAAAAATTTTCTGTGAATAAATATGAATTTAAGTCAGTCAGTTGAATATTTAAAAATATATGATGCTATTTAATCATAAAAATTGATCAATTTGTTATTTGTGGTCATGTTTTCAATTATATTTTTTTTAAAGAAAATGCCACAAGAGTTTCGAGTCCTAAGATGTTTTAATTGTGAAACCTTTCAAGTTCATCTTGTGAAAAAATCCATGATATGGAATTGTAAAATGTGTGGTGAAAAACAGTCTGTCAAACAGGTTAGACAATGAAAAGGATCTAATAAATTAATTCATAAGATTTATTTAGTTATTAACTGCATAAATGATGGAAACTTTATTTGCTTTTTAAATTAAGAATTGAAATACAGTTTAAACAAGTGGTCAGGTTTTGTGATTTAAACCTTTATATACTTGTGTAATACAGAATACACTGATCTTTTAAAATGGGTTCAGCATGGCCTGGTGGATGAGGCACTGGACTTGTAATCTGAGGGTTGTGGGTTTGAATCCTGGTCACACCAAACATGCTCGCTCTTTCAGCCGTGGGGGCATTATAAAGTGACGGTCAATCCCACTATTAGTTGCTAAAAGAGTAGCCCAAGAGTTGTTGGTGGGTGGTGATGACTAGCTGCCTTCCCTTTAGTCTTACACTGCTAAATTAGGGATGGTTTGCACAGATAGCCCTTGTGTAGCTTTGCACAAAATTTAAAATAAACCAAACCTTTTAAAATATAATGCTTATATATAGCAAGAAAAAGTGAATCAAATATGAGAAGAAAAAATTCATTAGCAGTATGTGTGATGTACATAGCCAATTATTTTTCATGTGTTTTTTGAAACCATTGTTAAGTGTTATGAATGGGAAAGCTGTCTTCTTCTTCTTTTTTACAATTTTCAAAATGTACAAGTCTAGGAAACATCCTTTTAATTAAACTCATATAGGTAGATAAATTGCAGAAAATTGGAACACAAAATTTCCCAGAAACATAAATCACTTAAAGCAAACGTGCAGGTCAAATGTTATGAACAATGACAGTGACTGTCCAGATATTTACTTATCTGTGTTTAGCATGTTTTTACTCACATAACGAGAAGTGTTATCTTTTGGAAGCTAAGTCCTGTTTGGACATGTTTTGATTAAAAAGGGAAACTTAAAAGGTCAAAGCAGTACCACAAGAACTATATTAAATCACACAGAAGTATAGCATCCTATACTTGTGATTCCCACTATTTCACTGATGTTGTAGTGCAGAGGATGTGGGTCCTAGATTAACAACTGTACAAGCGTATAATAGTAGTGTTAAGAAATACCAGAAGATGGGCCAAAAATCCTGGTTTTATACTGTTATGTTTTCATATTGTTTAAAAATAAGTAATAAAACTTTTTCATAACATTTCTTTTAATTTGATGTAATAAAGTTAAAACTGTAAATGTAAATGTTTGGTAACTTAAATGACCTCTAACATCTTTGGAATTAAATTATAAGCTGTGAAGATGTTTATATTAAATATTGATTTTCAAATGAATAAACATTAGTAGGGCTACACAAGAGATGGCTGGAAATAGTCACAAATGTTCTAACATCCAAATACAATGTAATATAAGTCAATTTTTAAGTTAGTTATTGTAACAATAGGATGATGCGTGATACGTAACATTATATAAAAAGAACATGACGTACTTTAGTAACACAATTTACATAATTCTTATACAAGGATATAAGTAAATGAGAAACATGGCTACTCGCATGGCTTACTGTTACTTGAAGAACAAGGCTTATATCTGATCTCAGGAATGTGGTGCCTAACCTGAACTGACTTCACAAGATCTGTCCAGATTACAGTCCTCAGTGGTTCCTCTTACATTATATATTGAATTCACTAACACATCACTTAATCTAAGCATTTCTTCAATAAACTCATGGTGTCGTGTGTTTTTTTTTTCAAACGGTCTATTAACTTGACAAGTGTACTTATACATAATGCAGGATTGGTTGTATTTTTCAGACATATACGAGGTGGGTCATCACATGAATTAGCGTAATAATTTAGCTTCTATAAAAATTATAAATTTTTAGTTGTGACATTTTTCCCGACATTCACACAATAAACTCTCGACTGCTGTGTGAGTAAACGATATGTCATGAAAACATTTAAAGGACATATCTGTAGTTGCAGGTTTTTGGTTTAATTTGAAGACTTGGTTTAAAACTTATTTTATCTTTAATATGATTTTGTTTCAAAATTGCTGGTAACTTATAGGGGTTCATAAAGTTAATATTCAATTAGTGTACAATTTGAAAATTTAATTTGTTTTAGGTTACTATTTATACACTAAGAGTTTATTTTTTCTTAAAGCATTTGTTCTTGTATACCAATGGTGATTTAACGATAAATAATTATTTGAGGTTTCGTTGGTAGACTTATCGATTGAAATATATTCTTTAACATATTAGTGCTGGTCTGTAATTTTATGAAAAATTGTTTTCCTTCATCACAATTACTTCAGTACTTTGTAAATACTTAACAGTAGTAACTTAGGATTTAAGAAAACCAGTTTCTTTAAAATACAAAATATTTATTTTTTTACATGTAATAAATGAGTAAATAACAATTATGTACATTATTATATATTAGGTGTATGGAAAGGGAAGTGGACTGGATTGTCGTAAACACGTACAGAAACTGAACTCCTTTAGAGGCCAGCTATTGGAAGAAACTAAGGAATTTCTTCATGTGAGAGGAACTGAAACACAATCTGACTCCGAGGTGATAAAATATGATTTTGATTTTTGAAAATGTTTAGTTGTTCAGACAGTAAGAATGTCAGAATTATACAGATTATAACTCAAATTTATGTAAGAAAAGTATTCTGAAATTGTTTAGGTAATAAATTATATCTTTGGCTGTACAATAGCAACTTATAGAGTGGTTCCATTTTTTATTTTTTTTAATTCTCAGCTCATAACTCTATCATCTCTTGACTGATTTGAAATCTACTTGTAGTTTTGGACTCCATAGGTCAAAACCTTTTGGACAATATATTTGACTACACCCAAGGTTTTACAAATTAATTTATTCTAATCGTGGCTAAAAGAATTTGAATTTGAGGACAGGCTGGTAGAGATCTAATTAATTAATAAAAATTGAATTGGGTTCATGCATCCCAGGCTTGTTATTGTCAACATACAAAAGAAATAAGTAATAAAAATGGAAAATAAAAGTATCATAGATTAATCTACTCTAATCCATGATGCCTACAATTTTTTGTAAGTCCTTGAATAGCAGACAAACACCAACAGATTTGAAATTAGCTAAAGTTGCTCAAATTGGGAATTTGCTCCTGAATAAGAAATGTCCACCTTTCTAAAGTGTTTGAGTTATAGGGCTTCTATTCATTCTTCCATACTGATGGTATTAGTACACTAAATAATATTTATTTACTCAAGTAATGCATTTTAAAACAGAATAATATACACAAAGCAAACAAATTTCTGTAAACATTATAGTTTAACTGGCTTTCTAAGACAAGAGGAGCATAGAATAATTTCCTTAACTTCATTATAAATCATTTGATGATTTAAAACCTGGCCTTTCTATTATTATAAGAAAATTATTGATCATTTCTGAAAGAAATGGTGTGATAGCCGATCTCAGATTTCTAGTTATTGACTCAGTAAACAAAGGAAATGACTAGTTTATGTTAAAATCTGTATTTCAGTGAGGGATGGTAAATAAGGTGGAGAAGGGGTTAGATATAGAGATAAAATGTTGTGGTTCTCGTACTAGAGAAAAATGAAAATTTATTTAAGTACTTATGAAATTAAAATGTGTATAATATTAAAACTTGATTTATTGTCTGCACTCTGATGCCACGTTTGCTCATGTATAGGTTAATAAAGCAGTTTGATTAAATTGTTAATGTAGCCATAAAAGGTTATGACATCTGCACTTTGACCTACCCACACCTAGAAAGTTAGGTAGGGAGTTTTAAAGACTTAGGAACAAACTACATAGTGGGAAGTTTCCTGTAGAAATTATATTTATTTGAAGAATATACATGAATAGATTGACCAACTGGTTGCTTCTAATTCCATTCAATATATATTTCAAACAACAACATTGTTACATTCATGAGTGATACTAAAATGTTCTTTTTATTTGATCTGCACAAGATGAATTACTGCATATTTATGGTCATAAATATGTTTATTTAACCTTTTAGTTTCACATTGTAGACTTTCTTACCTAGGAGTAATTTTTGAGATGCAGTATGTGTTTTTATCTTGTTTTGATTTCACTGTTTCTTTACTTATATGTACACAACAACTTTGAGCAATGTTTTTCGTTGTTATAATTGTGTATTTAAAGAATAATGAACTGTACATAATTATTTCACATGTAATTTCATCATACTTCTGATTGTCCACGTTAGATCTTTGATGTTTTTATCTTCAGTAAACTGATAAAACATTTTATTTTACTTTACATTTTTAGGACTCTGAGTTACATTATGAAAAACAGCTGAGGGTCAATTCCTGTAGTGGCCAGTCCCAGAAAAGCAAGTGGGCAATATTTCTTGATGACCATAGCCAAGAAAGTAGTTCGGCTAGAGACAATACAGAAATCTTTAGATGTGCAACGCATCAGAAAAAAGGCGTATTGTTAGAAACAAAATCATCTGACAGCTGCCATCTCATCACACAGAGGTAATTTGATCAAAAACAAAGACAGAAGGTCATTTAGCTCATTGAAGTGTTTCCTCGTCTACAGTTTAAAAATAGAAAATTTAATTAAAAAATAATGTGAACCTTCATATCTAACAAAACTTTTAAAATAATGTAACAAACACCACATCATCAGACGGACAGTCCAACAAGGTTATCATTATAATTAAAACAAACCTGTCAAAAAAGTTATCTGTTCCTAAGCTCCCAAAACTTAAACATATCCAGTTATTATTCACTCTACATAAAATAATTCCCAACCTTTAGGTCTATTTTCATAGTTCTTAAACCAGTTATTTTAACGTCATCATGTTATGGTTACATTACATTCATTACAGTTATCGTTTCTAAAACCAGTAAATATTTGTTTAACAAAACCAGTTCACAGTTTTGTGTGTTGTTTTCTTGCTTATACTTTTGTGACTCGGTATAAAGATCAAATGTTTTCGAATTTATTATTATGATCAAATCATTTAACTATAACCAAATGTTTCTTGGAGTAACTGTCAATAATGAGAGAACATAAAAACTATTTGTTGCAGGCAGAATGAAGAATCCGTTTCTAATCCAGCTAAGAAGATAAAATTCAGTAAAGCATTAAACAGTGAAATCACAAATGACTTGTCAACAATTCAAGGTGATAACATCCATTATTCCACACATCTTAATGATAGACATTTAGAAAAAACATGTAGTTTAAACAGAACTCCCAATTATGACAGTTTGGATGATGGTTCAGACCATTTCAATGAAACACATCTAACTTCAAACTTGAAAAGAAGTCACAATGAAGCTGTTAAAAACTCTTGTAACGTATCTCATCTTAATAACTTCAAGTTGGATAAAGAGAAAACATCTGAATATACCAAACAGAATGACAAAGCTCTGATAAAGCCTTCTAAATGGGGTACATTTTTAATATCTGATGATGAACATGAAGATACTACATTTTCTTTTGGTCAAGGCAATGGTTTTGTAACAAGCACAAGTAATAATTGGATTTCCAGAGATACATCAAACAGGTGGTCAGCAAGTGGAGACAGGGAAACATCTTTACTGTCAGATTCTAACTCTGAAATTGTAGAGAGTAGCTTTTCTCTGGAATTTGACTTTTAGTAGTGTGGCATTATAGAACAGAACTTCAAACTTTTCTGTATGTATGTATTCTTAATATTGAGTTTCCATTATTTTGTGAGTTTGAATATTTTGCTGTATAGTTGACTTATTTTCATTGGATAAAATAATAAACTTATGTGCAACTGTAACACTAACTCATCAGTTATTCATAGAAAAATCTGAAGAAAGATATCAAACTACTTGCATAAGGATTTATTTATAAATAATCATAGGTTAAGTTTATATAAATTATTTAAATAATTTTTTTAATTAAATGTTTTGGAATAAAATTGTATGAGCAGTTCATCAGCAGACTTCTATAACTGTATTTAAAATGAACAAATATCAAGTAAGATAATGACTTCAAAAACCATGCGTCTTTTCTTATGCTCAACTTTAAATGTATTAACATCACTATATTACTTTTAACCTGAAAGATACAAAGAAAGTCGCATTAAATTATAGTAATTGAAAATATATTATTTGACTTATGTTACACTGCACTTCTCTATTGATAACAACATAATTCATGTAACTAAAAGTTTCAATTTATATTTAAACAGCTCATTAATAATGAAATATTGTGGTGGATTTAAGGAAGGATAGTGGTTATAAAACGTGTAAGGAAAGTCACATTTAGAAATTGTATCTTAAGAACTGCTTGTCCTAAGATGACACTATTACCAGAGGAACATTGAGAATTATAAGTTTTATTGAGAAAGGTTTTGTTGAAATGTTGCCAAAGTATACTTCTGTCAATTTCTTCTTTTACAACAATGTGTGGTTGGTGAATTTAACAGAATTTGTGTCGGTGTTTAGGACATTGTCCAGAACAGATGATGCTTGCAGTGGGTCATATGGAGAGAATTGATGTGTTGATTGAAGATGATTTAAAGCATATTAAACAGTTCTGTTAGTTTTTGAAACATTACATAATGTGTTCAAACTTTTGTGAATAAAATTAATGATTTACAATGTGCCCTGGTGAAATTTTTATTAGGACAAGGTAATTTTTAAGATGTCATTGTAAATGCATCTTTCATAACAACAATGTATAACAAATATTAAAGTTAAATGTTAACTGTTTTTTTGTCACCCATTAGATTTTATTTCAAAAGAAATTTGAAATAATCTGTTGATATTCTTGTTGTCAGCGTCTGTTATGATCACACTAATTTTTTAGTACGATTTAAAACTGTCACACGCAGATTTAATTAATAGGTGGCGATATATTTGGGTATTTGAGATTGGCAAAGATACTGAACACAAATAATTACAGTCAATAATAAATGTGTATCATTTAAGACTGAAAACTATCACACACAGACTTGCAAGGTAACATGCTAGTGCATTTATTGTGTCTCCTTTCTGACGAACATTCCAATGTAATTTTCAAACTGCTGGTATAATTTGCATATATTTTTATAATGGAACTTAATATTAAAAATTAACATTTATTTTGATACCAGTTGATAACCTCATATGTGTTCTAAATGTTAAACTGAAGCATTAAAGGACAACAAGGGACCTTTTGGTCTATCTAGAGCATTCCATCTGCTAAATTAAACTATATAACAAAAATTCCCAGTCAAACCATATAATTAAAATATTTCTTAGGCTTTTCCTTAAATTAACTGAATCTACCACATTTATAGACAATGCCTTCCAAAGGCCAACCACCTCAAAATAGTGCTGTCTTAACTAAAGACTACGCCTAACCTACCAAAATTTATACTTGCGTCCCCCAGTGTTACCATTTTCACCATTAAACATGAAATAAAAAAGTAATACAATAACACCATTAGTTTCCTCAACAATCTTAAACACATCAATTGGGCCCCTAACGTTTTTCTTTCAAGAGCTAAACAAATTTAAGAGATTGTAAAGAATCCTGTAATGATAACCTTTACATCCGAAGTATCATCCTAGTAATCGTCATCTGAACCCTTTCTAACATTTCAATGTCCTTTCTGAGGTAAGGAAACCAAGACTGCCATAGTATTCCAAATATCATATAACTCATGACATTACAATCATTTTAGACTTACATTAAGTATATCTGTGTTTACAATCAAAAACACTATTTGGCCTACCAGTAGCTAAGGCACATAGCTTGACTAGCTTAAGAGATGGCTAGGAAGTATTCTATTTAGATTCATTACTTCTATTTTAATACTGAAAGTTGTGGACGACAAATAAATTTGTCTTAATTACATATATTTCCACATTGGTATTCAGGTAAACAACTTAATATCTAAATTTCTTAACAAATAACCAGTTGGATGCACTGTTATCAGTTAATATGATTTAACAACTGTGCCATCATAAATTGGAAAACTTTTATATTTTGAGAGAGGAAACTTACAACGATTAAAGACAAACCATACTTTGTTTACTGCGTTGAAACATTTTAAAACTTACTAATAAAATATATTACATATTGAAATGTGATAGTATACATGTTTAATCTATATAACTCATCAAATTTTTAGGGCCATAAACGTGGTTTAATACGTGAACATTACTTTTATATAATTTTTTTTAAATAATTTTCTAGAATTAAGTTGAGTTTCAGGTAAACCTCATACTTTAAACTCCAGACCTTTTTTTAGGTATACATTTCATTAATTAAATGGAACAAAATATTATATAAATATAATATAATTATAGAAAACTCTAATTCTAGAAAATTATTTTAAAAAAATTTATATAAAAGTATATTAGATAAAGAGTAGATTTAGAAAATTATGTTCTGGAGGTTAATGAACCCCGATTTGCTAACTCGTATACGACAGCATAGTACAAGTCGTGTAGTAGGAATTAAGGGAAAAATTTCCCTCGTTACCGAAACAATTATATACATGTATATTAGAAACTGCAAAAGACCAAAGTTGTTAAATAACGACAAGAGCGAATAAGCTATGTACATATCTGAATTATAAGAGCTGATAAGTGAAAGTACAAATGGGTGTAGGAATATACAAATTACACAATATCTGTAATATTGAGAGCAGACGACAAGAACTTCTGTTCTGTTCTACGGTTCATCACACAGGTTTGGATATGTTAAATATAATTAATGGACGAGGCACTGTTTATATCAGTTCCTTAAGCTATGACTGTTTCGATGTGAGTTGGAACTTGAAGAAAGAGAAAAAGGTCGCAAAAGCTAAACTAGGTTCAACTTTCTAGTAAATTGAATTTGAACTTAAAACTTTTTTTTTTTTTCATATCTCTTTCAATTTCCAAAATGTGTAACTCTTTGCTTCTTCAGGTTAACACTAGGGCGCGGGTTAAAGTTAACGAAAATCTAATCTTTTATTGTTCTATTGCAATTGAACTTTAAGTAAAATATTTTTCATGCGTACTATACTTTAGTCTAACTATTTATGAATGTCGGGAAATAAGTGATATTGATTTACTGTATGTGTGTAAATATATATATAATACAAAATAAATTTCCGGAGGAAAACTTGTAATACCGTTAAGAAGAAAACATTTAAATTATTATTAAATAAACCTCTTACCAGATCATTTTTTGCGGGTACATTTTTTCCCATTTCGTGACAGAAAGTAAGAAATTTTGTAACCTTTTAATAGCATTTGTAACTAAGCTTTGAAAGATAAATATTTATGAATAAAGTGACGCAATAAATTTGAAGTTTTATTATTTACTAATAATAACAGTAATATTATATTAAGATTATTTCCACTAATTGCCGGAACGTCAACTATTGCTCTTCGGTCAGTGCACGTGGATTTACAATTTTAGGCATAGATTAAACAGAATGCAACGTGTCACGGCCATCGACATCCAAGTATTGAAGTAGTTCGCCAATCAACAATAGACAAATGTGTAAAGAGACCAATCACGTGTCGACACGACTTACTCCTGGAACACATATATGCAGCCATTGAGGCACTCTGTGAAGAACAATCTAGAGAGTCGTGGTATTAAGAGTATTTGTAAGTTTGAAACATTACGTCGTTAAGTTGAAGGAATAGCGATTTGGTTTGGATATTTATAACAATTAACCTCAGAAGAGGTAAGATTTAAGTGTTATTATTTAGTTTGTTTGAAATTGAACGAATAAGTATCGTAAAACGAAATGTAAAAAGATGATAAACCTAAGTTTAGACTTAGGACGTTGTGTAATGAACAATTAAGTGTAAGCTAGGGTGAGATGGCTTTCGGGAAGTTAATTGTACTATGTTAATACTGTGGCTAAAAATAATACTTTTAATAACTACCCAGTGAAAGCTTTTTAGTTGTTTTCCACTTGTCGGAATAATTCTCCATATTAATCCCCGAGGGTGATAGTTTAGAAATGCTAAATTGCCATAAGTATAATTGTGAAAATAAGTAACTGTTGTATAATATTGATTCCAATTTCGATTTGTAAGGAAGTCGAAGTGGACTTTTTCCCTAATGTATATTTGAAGCATTGTCTTGTATTTGTTATCGTAAGTTTTATACGTAGATTTGACCTCTTTACTTTACTGTAGTATTGTATTTGAATGCGATGTTATTGTGGTACTCGCAGAATTCTATAACTTAGTACTATTAATACTAATAACTTTCGCTTCGTGTGTAATAATTTACGAACGTAATAAAATTTGTAACTAGAATGGGAATAAAGGGTGATGGCACTAGTGAGTTACTGGGGAAAAAAAGCAAATCGTAATTAATCTCAGTAATGTAATTTCAGATACTGGGTTTGAGTCGAAAATGAAGTTATTCGCAAGAGTAGTGTGTGTGTGCCTCCTGGTGAGTGCTCTGTGCACTGCCAAAAAGGAAGATGATTCTAAAAAGGATCATGTTGGAACTGTTATTGGTATTGACTTAGGAACAACTTATTCATGGTAAGTGAATGGTTTTAATGCTTAAAATACTGGCTGTGTACGTTTTTCAAGGGGTTGGAATCTTACCATATGTTTTTGTAAAGTGTTTATTTGGCCACAGCTGTGACACACTGTACTCTTGAATTTATGCCTCAAAGTGCAATACCATGTCTACTCACTGTCAAGATATGCAGGTATTTTACGTTTCTTGTTGATGAAGTTAAGACAGTGTTATCAAACTGTTTAGTAAAGCAAAAAGCACATGGTTAACTCCTGTGTAAGAGTAGTTTGTTGAGTACTGCTATTAATAGAACAATAGTGTTTAGCATACAATCCTCTAATTGTGGTACAAAATGTAACTGAATATGTAAATGTAATATTTTTCATTATTCCTGTTATGACTTGACAAAGTGCAGTATTAGGTTGTCACAATGCTCATAATGCAATCTTGCAATGTAAAATTGGTTACTGACTTTTAATAACTCTGTCTTGAGACATACAGCCATTAGTTTAGAACAAATAACCCAATGAAGTTGAATTTAATTCTGGTTTTTGCAGTGTTGGTGTTTTTAAGAATGGAAGAGTAGAAATCATAGCTAACGATCAGGGTAATCGAATCACACCATCGTACGTTGCCTTCACACCAGATGGTGAACGGCTCATTGGAGATGCAGCAAAAAATCAACTGACAACCAACCCGGAGAACACGGTTTTGATGCCAAACGTTTGATTGGTAGAGAATGGAGTGATGTTATGGTCCAGAAAGACATTAAACTTTTACCATTCAAGGTAAAATGTCACCACATGGTTGATTTAATAGTTGTGTAGCATTTGGTTGGTTTGGCTTTTTAAGATGAAGGCCAGTTAGATTATCTGTACCAGTTGTATGACAGAATTAGTTACTTTATGTTTTGGGACTATAATTTATTTTACATTATTTTTACTAATTCCATAACTTGCCAACATTAAGTTTCTTCAGTGTAAACTCTCATTTCATAGTTTGTGTAAAACAGTAATTCCTTTTGAGAATACACTTGCATAACTAAACTTTTTGTGTGTGTGTGTGTGTGTAGAGAAGGTATCTGTAATTCTAAATTCATTTTCAGGTAATTGAGAAAAACAACAAGCCTCATGTTCAAGTTGATACTTCTAAGGGAACAAAGGTCTTTGCGGCCGAGGAGATTTCTGCTATGGTATTGTCAAAAATGAAGGACACGGCAGAGGCGTACTTGGGTAAAAAGGTAACTCATGCTGTCGTCACGGTTCCTGCGTATTTCAACGATGCCCAAAGACAGGCTACTAAAGATGCTGGTGTTATTTCTGGGATGACTGTAATGAGAATTATCAACGAGCCAACGGCTGCTGCTATCGCGTACGGTTTAGATAAGAAAGAAGGAGAAAAGAACATTCTGGTCTTTGATTTGGGTGGTGGCACTTTTGACGTTTCTCTCCTGACTATTGATAATGGTGTGTTTGAAGTAGTGGCTACTAATGGAGATACTCACTTAGGTATGTACAGAATGAGAGTGAACTGTGTTCATAATCAGAATTCTACCACTTGAGTCGTTTCATGCTGTGTATATATTGCATGGTAAGTTTTATTGTAAAAAGATATATTTACCTTTGTTTTTTACTGCATGTTACTTAATTTTGTAGGTGGAGAGGATTTTGACCAGAGAGTAATGGACCACTTTATAAAACTGTATAAAAAGAAAACGGGTAAGGATATACGAAAGGACAACAGGGCTGTTCAGAAGCTCAGGCGAGAAGTTGAAAAAGCCAAACGTACACTGTCTACTGCTCACCAGGCTAGGATTGAAATTGAATCTTTCTTTGAAGGTGAAGACTTCAGCGAGACTCTCACTAGGGCAAAGTTTGAAGAGCTGAACATGGTACGTTGGCTCCAAATAACCTATTTGTAACTTGGTTGTGGATCACCATGGAATTGTCCAATTTAAATTTTTTTTTTTTTTTCTGCTAAACAAAAACTTTCTCTACCAAGGTGTCCTGCTAAACCAGCCAAGTTAGTTTCAAGTGGTGATAAGTTTCCTTGGTGTTTGGCTGCTCTAACTTTCATATTTATTTTGAAGTCTCTTTTCTCACTTGTTATTTTCTATAAAGTGAAATTCCACATTTTCACTTAGAAAGATGTTCAAGTCCAATTGGCCTCTTCACCTGTAAAGTGAACATAATTTCTTCTAGTATGCTGTGTGTGTGTGTGTGTGTGAAAAGTGACTATAACCATAGTTCCTGTTCATTCCAAGTTTGTCATTAATCTAAATTTACCAATCATGTTGGTCCCCACTTGTAAGGACAGAAAATTTTAAAATGTATGTGTAATGTCCACTTAGTTTTTAAACACATTTCCTGACCTTAACAAATAACACTTGACATCTGTACAGTGCAATTGTTTTAATGTACATACCCTTAGTTTTATAATTTATTATTGTGGCTGTGAAAAATATTTTCTTTACATGTAAACTGCAGTAATAGCTGGAAACTCCATGAAGTCTCCATACCTCCTCATATGGTCAAAACTGACCCAAATGTTATTTAATCCTATTGGTTACATATTTATTTTTACCTGTGTATTACTATTACAAACTAAACTTCACTTTTTATCATGAAGGATCTCTTCCGATCGACAATGAAACCTGTACAAAAGGTATTGGAAGATGCAGACCTCCAGAAGAAAGATATTGATGAGATTGTTTTGGTGGGTGGTTCCACACGTATTCCCAAGATTCAGCAGTTGGTCAAAGAATTCTTCAATGGCAAGGAACCGACTCGTGGAATCAATCCTGATGAGGCCGTGGCTTATGGTGCTGCAGTCCAGGCTGGTGTACTCAGTGGAGAAGAGGATACAGGTATAACAATAATAGTTCTTGAGTTGAGTATCGTAGTTGTTTTAAGTTTATTAATCTCTTGGACGATGCACATTTCAGAGAAACTACACTACAGCAGTTAAGTTCATCTTGGTACATAAGTGAATAAAAATTCCCATTGCTATAATATAGTGTGATGGAGAATATTTATTTTTCTTAAAATTGTAAAATTGAAATGTCTGTAATACAAGGTTGAACTTGTAACTACATATTTGTTAAGCTCATTAACAAATGTTAATGAAGGTATAAATGAACTTTAGATATGTGCACTTTAACCCCACCTGTATCCAAAAAAGTTAAGCTACAGTACAATGATTTATATTATTTATTCTGACGTGTTTGTTTTTTCCCTACTTAAAATCATTATACATGAGTTTTATATATAAGGGAAATGTCATCATGAACCTTAAAAGCAAAACTTTGAATTAGTTTTCTGTATTGATTATTTTTTAGTAAAACTAACTGTAAGCAACTGAGGTAACTTTATCAGGTTCTGCCATGTTACAATTTGTCACAATCAAATGACACTTAGTTTGAAATAGTTGTAAACTTTAATATAAAAGATTAAATTACCAGTTTTCATACATCAAGGAAGTGGAAACTAGATTTCATGTTGCTTGTTAACAGTGCATATATCATGTACATGAGAACTTGTTTCTTTTTCCCCATAATGCAGGTGAATTGGTCCTACTAGATGTTAATCCCTTGACCTTGGGTATTGAAACTGTTGGAGGTGTGATGACTAAGTTGATTCCAAGAAACACTGTGATCCCAACTAAGAAATCCCAGGTTTTCTCCACTGCTTCTGATAATCAGAATACTGTTACTATTCAGGTAGGTTTATAAAACCCATTATATGTACTTATGATTTTAAATGTACGTTTTTTTAATTTGCATAGATACTAGTTGTAATCGGTAATTCAGAACTTGGTTTTTTAAATCAGATTAGTTTTAGTATATGCTAACTATTAGCAATATTATTTAAAAATTGTTTTATATAAATTTGTTTCTCTTTTTGAATGTTATTGCAGGGAAATTGGATGTTGGAAATTGAACCAAATTTGAAAATATTAATTTATCAGATCTAAACTTTTTCTTTTGGTTACATAATTAAAGGCCTAAAACAATTCTGAACTTGTTTTATCTGAAACAAACCTAGGAGTAGCTATGCACTTTCAATGAAATGTGTACAAAGCTTAACTCAGATTTTTCATTTAAGTTTCTTTTGCCACAGTTAACCTGAACAACTGATTTCAATATTTTCATTTAAACTTAATAAAATTGTATTAATGGTTCAACCACTTCTAAACACTAATGAATATGTAGCCAAGTTTTTATTACTTGGCTGAACCAAAGGTGGACATTAGTGCAATCAATTCTGCAGAATTTAATAAAGGAATTTAAATATTTTTAATATTTAACATTCAATCTTGCATTGGCAGCATAATCTTATTATTTACCCTATTTTATCTAGGTATTTGAGGGTGAACGACCAATGACAAAAGACAACCACCAGCTGGGTAAATTTGACCTTACTGGCATCCCACCTGCCCCAAGAGGTGTCCCCCAGATTGAAGTTACATTTGAAATTGACGTTAATGGTATCTTGAGAGTGTCGGCTGAGGACAAGGGAACTGGAAACAAAGAAAAGATTACAATTACAAACGATCACAACAGACTCACTCCAGAAGACATAGAAAAAATGATCAAAGATGCAGAACAGTTTGCAGAGGAAGACAAGAAACTCAAAGAAAAAGTAGAAGCCAGAAACGAATTAGAATCTTATGCCTATTCTTTAAAGAACCAACTAAATGATAAGGAAAAACTTGGTTCTAAAATCACCACTGAAGAAAAGGAAAAGATTGAGGAGGTTTTAGATGAAAAGATAAAGTGGTTAGAATCTAACCAGGATGCTGACACTGAAGAATTCAAACAGCAGAAGAAGGAAATAGAAGATGCAGTTGGTCCTATTATTGCTAAACTGTACTCTGGGGCAGGAGGTGCTCCTCCACCATCTGAAGAAGAGGATGGCAAAGATGAACTGTAATTTATGTAGGATTTAATTAAATATCTGTATTAAAAGTTTAAAGTGAGGTCAAGGATGGTATGTGTGGACACCAAGGTCATCCAATGTGAAAACGTTCCATATGTAAAAATGAATAGCAGCAGCCGACATAGTTCATCTTCATTCCAGTCTGTTATATGGTTGCAATTCTGACTTTCCTTCCTTGACCACAATTTCTGAAAAACAATCACATTTTGGTTGTTGTGTAAATGATTGTAACATCCCGTTTCTCCTTCGCATCGATTTCTTGTGTTTAAGTATTTGTGAAGTTGTAGTTTGTAAAGTAACTTAATAAAATTCACCTAGTTTTGTTTCATTGCATTTAGAAGTACTTCATAGTTACGTTGAAATTGTTTTTGAAACTTGTAACTTTAAAAGAAAGACTGTACAGGTCCTGACAGAATTTATACACTCAAGTGTACAGTTATGTCCTTTTAAAATCGTCAGTGAGTTCTGGTACTTGACTTGAATCTGTATGCTTGTGTTAATTAAAGGTGTAACGACTTCAAAATAAAATCCTATTATGAATTTGGAACAACTATTTGTCTTGTAATTTATTGTGCCAGATTTTGTAAGTGTGTGTGTGTGTGTGTATATATATAAAACTTTTGGACTCGTAAAATCCAAACGTTACCAGTTGACTCGTGTTTTTTGTAAGTGGTATATTATAACTGCATTTAATTGGAAAAGAAGGCTTTTAACTAAAAGTAAAACACTAGTAATACACGAAGATTTGAGGGGCATGGGTCAGAGAGACTACAATAATATTGGCAGTTCCTTGTAATACGTGTTTCAGTGTATCGGGGGCGTTCTGGCTTTTGGGAGAATTGCTAAAAGCGATTGGATTGTTAGAAAAGGTACTTTTATTTCTCTTCGGTAATTTGAAAATGTTGGAGAAATATTTAAAGATGTCTGGAAACGTGTCGTAAACAGTAGAAAGTTCATATTTTAAAACAACTTCGAAAAGTGAAGTGGGTAGAATATTTAACTATCAAAGATGTTTTGAGATAAACAATGTATCATTGGTCAAGTGACTAAATGTTCTTAAATGGATGTATATTAGAAGTATTCTGCGTTTCGAATTTTCTCTGTCGTACAACACGAACACTCAAACTACACAACTAATTTTATGCTATTCATGCTACGCATACTGGAATATCTGCGATTATTTAATGTTTTATACCAAGGTAAAGAAGGGTGTAAAATTAACCGATTTCGAACTTAAATCCAGAGAGAACACCACCAGTTAACAGTGGGCTTAACTATGATATTTAGTCTTTGACAACCATCTTATTAGGATCTATATAACGAATAAAACTATTGCCTCTCAAAAACGTTGGTGCAGTAATTATTCAAGTGCGTTTAAAATGCCAGTAGGTGGATTTACTATAACACAAGAAAAACGTAGTTAAAACATTTAACCTATAGAAATTACGATACTGAAAATATCCACCAGTACATGAAGCTCAAAATCGCAATGCTAACATTAAACATCATCTTATTCGCAGCCAGATATATCAGATTTACTGTTATAAAGCGTAATTTGTGTATGATATATCTTGATAAAGTCGGAAAAAGTGGTTTTTGGTGATTAGTCTAAGTTAAAATGATACGCAATTGTATTACTAGGAAGTTTTAAGAAAAACAAACTTGTGGACCGACAGAATTGGCGTTGTAATTAGTCAAATAGGAACGTAACATTGAAACCGCTATTAGGACTTATAAGATCCACATTGTTGTTTCACTGGATAAGTTTTTAGCAAGTTATTTTGTACCTTGCTATGAATCGAATTATTTCATTGGGTATTTAATATTCAGGCTAGTCCTCTGAAATTCTTCTAAAGATAAACACATCGAAATTGTGTCCAATTACAACTGAAGATTTCTAATTTAGTCTTCGAGGCAATTATCTTAAGTCTATGTAGTCAAAACTGACGAACAGCACGTGTCTGTTTATGTCGCGGATGATGGTCAGCTTGGTTCACAAGTTCAAACAACTGCATCATTGATTTTGAAACACTTCCATATTATTTTACCAACATTATGACACATATAGAATCGATTCTTATAAAGTTGTTGGTATTGGTTGACTTTCCTATGTCTTATTACTTTGCATATGATTAAAATATGCACGTCTTTTCTGAGGTTTAGCGATGGCTTATGAGTAATTTAAAGAACTTTTAACGCTGTTCGCCTTAATATGAGATCGGTCATTTTCATTTCAGTTCATACGACTGATATACATAATGAACTGAGAAATTTATATGCAAAAACGGCTCGTTTGGGATTCTAATAAAATGGTGAGGCTCCAAAATCATTTTAGCATAACGTACTCAAACTATGAAAATATTTTCTACGGCCGAATGAGATTTTCTTCATCTCGTTGGGCGAGCCTGGCAGTTGGATGGCCTAGCGCGTAACTCGTGCGTTTTTGGCCAAACACGTGCGACTCGTAATCCGAGGGTCGCGGGTCCGCGTCGCGCCAAACATGCTCTAAATAAAGTACATTTTGTTTTATGACGTCTCCCAGCCGTGGGGGCGTTATTATGTTACGGTCAATCCCACTATTCGTTGGTACAAGAGTTGCCCAAGAGTTGGCGGTGGGTGGTGATGACTAGCTGCCTTCCCTCTAGTCTTACACTGCTAAATTAGGGACGGCTCGGTGCAGTGGGCTAACAACCTACTCCCTTAAATACTTGTTGAAGAATCCGCAAGCAATTGCGGCCCTATGTTCCTAGATGGAATCTAATGGTGATAACTAACTAACATACATGAAATGTACTATTTCTTTAGTATATTTATTATTTTTTTTTTTTATCGTTCTTTCTTTATACGTTATTAAGCCTTAAATGAAATACTGTTAGATTGGGTCAGAAATAGCATACTTACAAGGACTTTATGTGGAGTTCTTTCAGATGTTGAATTACTGCTACCTTCTTCTGGAGTCGGATCAGGTCCTCGGAACAACTTGATAGATACGAGAGAAACCAATGTATGGAGTTGAAAGCATGGAAGGACATTCACAAGTTTTCATATTTTTAACCTTGTTCAAGAAGTTCAACAGATTTAGTTTCAAAAGAAATTCTTTTAACTCGATTGGTGCAAGTTGAATCTTTCAACAACAAATGGACTATTCCATCAGAGCGTAACAAAAATTCACTTTGTGATTGGTCCTTACATAACTTATTTTTATCCCTTCTCCAATATCTTTAGCGAAATCATCCAATACATTGTAGAATTAACTTAGGGCGTATAGAGACAAATCCTACAATTCCAGACTTTTCACCAAGTATTTCAACTTGGTTTTCATTGCTGTCCCGTTAATTGTTTTTGTATTTTTGTGGCACTGGTTCTCCTCGACGTGGGTTCTATTTAACTATTGGAATTTTCTCAACATACCAAGTCTGTCTCGCGCAAGAATTAGTAGCTGTGAATTTGTACACCTTTTATCTGTTATTATGGTTAACTGGCATCCATATTTTTATTATAACATTTTCGACTTGACACTTTATCCACACTATACGTTAGATACGTCAAAATAAAAAAAAAATACTTCTTGAAAAACCTCTAAGTATGTACGTACTTAGTGTTTATATTCCACAAATATATCATTCCATCTTCAGAGAAGCTCTGAGAAGAATTATGTTCAAGTTGGTAGTAAACTGGATTCGATCCTGGGTGTTATTGGTCGCAATATGAAGTAATCTTTGAGATCTTTTTGCTTAGTTTTACTTTAGGTTGACTAAGGAGGCTTAGTTTTGTTAATATCTTCTATGTATTTAGGTAAGAGGTGCCATCATAAATCTCTACAGTTAACTTGAGGCTGGACAGGGTAGCTTCATTTGTGATTTTTAGGTAAACTATAGATGTGTGAAGATATATTTTTAGAAATTAGTTAATTTTTTTACCTCCATTAGACTTATCTTTATGCAGTTGCATCAGACTTATCTTTATGCAGTTAGTCGATGCGAGTCACAATGGCAGTGACTTCAGTCGAAGGAATAATACACCAGTTTTCAATCAGGGTTTGTTTTGTTTTGAATTTTGTGCAAAGCTACACCAAGGATATCTGTACTAGCCGTCCCTAATTTAGCAGTGTAAGATTAGAGGGAAGGCAATTAATCATCACCACCCACCGCCAAATTTTACCGAAGAATAATAGGATTAACCGTCACATTATAACACCAGGGCTGAAAGTGGAAGCATGTTTGGTGTAACGGGGATTCGAATTTGAGACCTTCGGATCACGAGTCGAGGGCCTAACTAACTGACCATGCCGGGCCTTCAATCAGGGAGTCAAGGTCGAATTTCAGCTATGCCCTCATGGAAATAGTCATTCTCAGAACCTTTCGAAAGTCAGCAGTAAGTTAGCAGCCACAAGTTAGTACGTCGTGACCAAAAAACTACTCTTTATAATTAGACTTTGGGGACCGTAAATATGTCAATGAGTAATATCCGATCACCACACTAAAACTACTCTACAATTAGATTATTTTAATTAGTACCTCTAATTGTTACTACTTAACCTAAACCGCTTTGTGTTTCATAACATTAATATCTGTAGAAGAAAAAAAAACAACACACACACTTTCAACAGAATTTTTTCTTCCCTTTCCTTTCTCTGAAATAGTAGCATTCATTCTGGAACGTTATCTTCATGATTAGGTATTTTTAAAATTTAAAAGCTTGTATAGTGGCGGTATCTATAAAATAAAATGAGAACTTATTTTTTTTTTAAATTTCGCGCAAAGCTACTCCAGGGCTATCTGCGCTAGCCGTCCCTAATTTAGCAGTGTAAGACTAGAGAAGGCAGCTAGTCATCACCACCTACCACGCCAACTCTTTGGCTACTCTTTTACCAACAAATTGTGGGATTGACCGTCACATTATACACCCGCACGGCTGGGAGGGCGAGCATGTTTGGCGCGACGGGGATGCGAACCCGCGACTCTCAGATTACGAGTCGCACCCCTTAACCCACATGGCCATGCCGGGCCCCTTTGAAGTGAATGAATTCGGTTTTCCGACATTGTCTTTTTTACCTCGTTATTTTAATATATCTGGGATCACACGAACAACGTCAGCAGTGCTTTTAGTTGCCTCTACCATATGTACAATCTGCACTTGTTATCATTATTAAGCCTAAAGCTTGTGTAATAAAGTTACATATGGATTATACAATTATACAATTAATTTACAGCATAAATAAATAATTAATACTTGCATTATTTTTGCGTAATAATGTTTAGAGATCTTTAGAACTTACTGCTAGGTTCATTAGTTAATATCTGCCCACACTATAAACGAAGATAGCAGATTAATATACTCATTTCCCGAATTTAACCGAAAATAATATATAAATATTTTACTGATAAATAATATTTATTCCATCTAATTTAGTTTTAACGTCATCACCACTGTATGAAAGATCAAAAAGAAATATATGGTATTTTTTAATTTATGTATGTATCTATTTATATGTTTTTTGCTCAGCACAGAGTTCCCCAATAAGCTATCTGCGTTTTGCCCACCAAGATTATTGGCGTTGAAAGCCCTGAGACGTTCCGCTAAGCCAACAGGGGGCGTATGTATTTGTTTTTGTTACTATCGCATCACATCTTCGTAAGAATTATGCTGATTTGTGACTTTCTGTTAATATTTATCTCAAAACACGGTCATTTTGTGATACAATATTATGATTTTATAGCATAACATTATATTAGTAACAAATAAGTATTAGTGTCAACTTCAACAGTTTTAGTTAAAGTTGTAATT
Source organism: Tachypleus tridentatus (assembly GCF_004210375.1). NCBI lineage: Eukaryota > Metazoa > Arthropoda > Merostomata > Xiphosura > Limulidae > Tachypleus > Tachypleus tridentatus. The sequence continues at coordinate 100,358,743 of NC_134827.1, forward strand.
TTCTGTTGTTACCACAAAGTGAAAATTACTCGACCTGTTCGCATACCTTGGTCATTTTCGTTGTGTTTGTTTATTTATAATTTTGTGGAAAGCTACACAAGGGCTATCTGCGCTGGCCATTCCTAATTTAGCAGTGTAAGACTAGAAGGAAGGCAACTAGTCATCACCACCCATCGCCAACTCTTGAGCTACTATTTTATCAATGAATAGTGGGATTGATGGTGACATTATAACGCCCCCACGGCTGAAAGGGCGAGCATGTTTGGTGTGACGGGGATTCGAATCCATGACTCTCATATTACGAGTCGAGCGTCCCCTAACCATCTGGCCTTGCGAGGCCCTCGTCATTGCTTAACTTGATGTTTATTTGGTTGTTTTAGAAAGACTTGTATCTAAGATTTTTTCATTTAGTGAATTTTATATGGATTGACGTTTAAATATATTTTACAAAAATGTCTACTGCAGTGCAAAATTTTGTGTGTGTGTGTTGTTTTAAACAATTAAACACACACTGAACTCTCTCTTTTAAATCAATTTAATTCCACTAAAATTCAATAGAGGGCAATAGTGGTTTAGTTTATCACAACGTAGCTTCTCACGGAAATCTTGTAATGATTTCTCCTCCTCTAAAGAGAAATCTAACATTGCAATTCTCATGGTAATATTCTACCGTAATCAGTCTTTTTGATATCTTAAGTGAGATATTTGTTGTGCTAGCGAGAACATGATGCAATGTCAGGAAATTTTATGAAAGTTAATAATCTTGATGTTTTGGTCAATATGTTGAAATAAAAATGCACTATAAATAATATATTCAGTGAACAAAAAAGTGAATTCGTCCAGTCCGAGTTAGCAGATATTCCACTTTTTTTATATAGTTAGTAAGGTAAAACGTAAATTATTTATCGTGTTTGATTTTGATCCGTTTATAAGAATTTCTGCATCGAATACTGATTGATTTGAATTTCAAGCAAACGCCACACGAGGGCTGAGATAGTCGTATCTAATTTAACAGTAAAAGACAATGAATAACTAGCCATCATCACCCACCACCAGCTCTTGGGCTACACTTTTGCGAACGAATAACAACATTGACGACTGAGAAGGTGAGCAGGTTGGACAGGAAATCGAACATACGACCCTCACTGCGAGTCGAACGCCCTAGAAACCTGACCATCTGCAACTAATTTTACGTGTGAGAATACCTGGCGTACCATTATCTTGGAATTTCTGTTCAAAAAACATTTTTTTAAGTTAGGCCTACAAGCAAACATAGCCACAGCATGCGCTATTGATGAACTAAATTATTTCGTTGTCATTAGGTAAACTGGAATTAATTTTCCTAAATTAACTCGCCCGAAGATAAAACACGTTACAACAGTACTGTGGAATAAATATAATTAGTAAAATACTGTCCTTCACCACTGTGTCCTATTAAAACATCTTCGAATACGGAATGAAATACTGTTTGTTTGTTGTTGTTTATAATTAAGTACTAAACTCCACAATCTGTGGTCTACCCACCGCGGGTATCGAAACCCAAGTTCTAGCGGTGTAAGTCTACAGATATGTTGCTATGCAACTTGGGGGCAGAATGAAATATAAACGTGATTTGACAACCAAACCAACACCGTAAGTAAAAATTACAACTCAAAAATCGAGTATAAGTACTTGATGTTTAAGGATGTAATATTTATTTCGGTAATATATTCATGAATCGTAGGTTTACACGTCAAAACTGAGATACAACACGTAATAATTATAACCATTAGCTTAATGTTCACGGATTAAGAACTTGTAGCGTGATGAATTATTCCATTAATGACAAGTTAATTAGATTTAGAAACATATATAAAATTGTTGTCAAGGGCAAAACTACATAAATGGGCTATCTGTGTTGTATCCATCATGGGTATCGAAAGCCGGTTTTTACTGTCCTAAGCCTGCAGACTGAGCTCCAAGCCAGTGATGAAAAAATATTTTTTTAAATAATTGTCCAAGATGAAAGTTCGAAGTAAATGTCCAGAACAAATGGAATGTAACTGAAAAAAAAATCACATCTCTAACGTTATTCGTTATTCAAACAGCGCCATCGTGTTTTGTGGTTTGTAGAAATCGTTAGTTTCACATTTTTTGCGTAAGCCCACACTGATAGACTATAAGGGTAAATAAATAACTAGTTGATAGCACCTGCCATTCAGTTTTTGGGTTACTACAATACTCGTATGACGGAACAGTGGTGGATGACCGTCACTCTAAAAGCGCACCCACGGGCCCGCACTTTGAAGAACTTTTATGTGGCAATAAGCAGCGAATCGTTGGATTAGCAGTTCTGTCCATGCTAACCACTGGGCCACGCCTAGCCTTGATTTAGAAAAAACATTTATGATAAGCCGAACCCTCTATGTCTGAGTCAAAAACACGAGTAACTTTCTCTGTAATATAAACATTTTCTGAGGTTTTTGTACTTGCTTTGTTCGTTTTTGTTTTGGAACTTCGCACAAAGCTACTCGAGGGCTATCTATGCTAGCCGTTTATAATTTAACAGTGTAAGACTAGAGGGAAGGCAGTTAGTCATCACCAAACATGCTCCCCCTTTCAGCCGTGGGGGCGTTATAATTTGACGGTCAATCCCACTATTCGTTGGTAAAAGAGTAGCCAAAGAGTTGGCGGTGGGTGGTGATGACTACCTGCTTTCTCTCTAGTCTTACTTTGCTAAATTAGAGACGGCTAGCACAGATAGCTCTCGAGTAGCTTTGTGCGAAATTCAAACAAACAAACAAACGGTTAACAGGTTTATTTCTGTATTTAATTCGTATCTCGAGTGGTTTCTCATTGGTTGTCACGCGTACTGACCATGTGTGAACCTACACTCCCTATTCGTGTTTTAAAATTACATTCCGATATCCAGCCGAGTAAGAAGCTCATCTTACGAAACTTACTAATACAACCATTGTTCGCCCGGAAGAGTGCAGGCGGGCCGAGCCTTTTTGTTTGCTTTTGAATTTCGTGCAAAGCTAGAGGGAAGGCAGTTAGTCATCACCACCCACCGCCAACTCTTGGGCTACTCTTTTACCAGCGAATAGTGGGATTGACCGTCACTTTATAACACACCCCACGGCTGAAGGAGCGAGCATGTTTGGTGTAAGGGATATTCGAACCAGCGACCCTTACATTACGAGTCGAGTGCCCTAAAACACCTGGGCATGCCAGGGCCATTTTTATTGAGAAACTTGTACATCTCATATCATAAGCTGTAATTTCTCACAAATAACCCCGTAGTTTCCGGTAAAACCGGATTGCGTAACTCCTGAATATTAGATAGGGGCAGAGAGAGTTTGGAATTAAACAAAAGCTACACAATGGGCTATCTATGCTCTGTCCACTAAGGGTACCGAATCTAGTTTTTAGCAGTGTGAGTCCTCAGATATACGCTGTGTGCCACTGGGGGTACAGAAAGAGTTTCTTTTTTTTTTTTATTATTGATAAGGGGGGGGGGGTGGAAAGGGGGGAACATTTCCCTCAGGACAACGTTATTCAAATACAAATCTTCTAAACACTTAAATGTGGCGTTTGTCATTGATTTATCTTGGAAGTTCCTAGTTATTAATGTGAATGAAACAATTAGTTTATGTGAAGAACCGTATTCTTCCGCCACGTTCAGGATTTCGTTTATATTTCCTGTATCAGAAGACAAAAAATCAAATCCAGTATTTACGATATCACATCTGACAACATGAAAAAACATCAGAGTTTAACACTCGTTTGGTTTTTAATACTGTACCAAATAAAAACAAGTCCAACTAATGTTTACGATAAAACTTATATCTATGTATAAGTAAAAACATGTTTTGAGCTTAAGGTATTGAAAAAATCACGCTTCGTTTCATTAGGCCCTCTCGTGACTTCAACAGTCGCGGAGCTCTGAGGGCACGTGCACTTGACCACCATGTTTCTCCATTCATGGAGCATATATTTCAGAAAGTTTTAACGTTTTTTTGACCTCGACATGCACCCTCGACCTAGAAGGTCGTTGAGCTTTCTGTGTACTGAAATCGGAGTTCATATCACGCTGTGTTTGTCCAGTTTAACAAGTTTAATGTTTACAAAAGATAATGCAGGTCGGTCAGAACTAAATGGGCTAAAATATTACGAAAAAAACAACAACCATTTGATTGTGAGAAATAGGTTGAATACTGGCCACATATTACCTTTTTTAAGTTTTCTTCCATCCAATGATGGCATATTTAACTACAGTAACTCGTCACGTGTACTTTAACTAGTATGTGTGCAATAACCTTGTCTTTATATTATCCGTCGCGCAATAAACTGAAAGGGTCTTTCACCCCCTGATTTCGCTGAGAAGTGGACCCTGTCTATCCTATGCACTAATCACTGGTATTTAAAAGAACTGATACACAGCACTGGTGATGTGGGGATAAAGCGAAATACTTTTCTGAACACCCCCGTTACCTTTGACCCTAAACTTTTGGGTTTAGTGTTACAGTCTTGAAACCGAAATTACTGTCAGGTTTTCCTTTACACCGATGATGTGAAACCGTCTCACACACTGTAGCACACAGGAACTCATGATGTTGAAAGTGCTCAATTCTAATATCTGGAGGTGGCCCGGCACGGCCATGTTGTTAGGGTACCTTGAGAATCGCGGGTTCGAATCCCTGTCACACAAAACACGCTCGTTCTTTCAGCTGTGGGGACATTATAACGTATCAATCAATCCCGCTATTCATTGGTAAAAAAAAAAAAGTCCAACAGTTGGCGGTGCTAAATTATGGATGGCTAGCGCAGATAGCCCTCGTGTGGCTTTGCGCGAAATTCAAAACAAAATAAACCAAATCTGACAACATCATGAAACAAGATATAGTGTTACAATTGGGTCCTCAGTTTCAGGGTACGGCGCTTTTTCGTTTCTGGTTGCAAAATATCCGCTTTTCCACGGTAGGTTTAGGTTTTTCCCTTTAGGTATACCGTGCATCTTCATTTTATGGTAAGTCCTCAATTGGGTTATTGTACGTCCACACTTATACAGTCGGACTTGATGTTGAGTGCACTGTAATCTTCACTTCGTGTGTACTTCTATATTTACGTTAGATCCTTAGTTCAGTATATTGAAGGCCATATTTCTACGACAGATCCTCAGGTTAACGTCACTGTAGTCTATACTTCTGTTATAATCCTTACTTTACGTATACAGTACGTCTACACTTTTTCGGTAGGCTCTCCTGTTGGGTGTTCCGTACGTCTACACTTCTACGGTAAGTTCTCCTGTTGGATGCACAGTACGTCCACACTTCTTCGGTAGGTTATCCTGTTGGATGTACAGTACATCTACACTTCTTCGGTAGATTATCCTGTTGGATGTACAGTACATCTACACTTCTTCGGTAAGTTATCCTGTTGGATGTACAGTACATCTACACTTCTTCGGTAGGTTATCCTGTTGGATGTACAGTACATCTACACTTCTTCGGTAGGTTATCCTGTTGGATGTACAGTACATCTACACTTCTTCGGTAGATTATCCTGTTGGATGTACAGTACATCTACACTTCTTCGGTAGATTATCCTGTTGGATGTACAGTACATCTACACTTCTTCGGTAGGTTATCCTGTTGGATGTACAGTACATCTACACTTCTCCGGTAGGTTATCCTGTTGGATGTACAGTACATTTACACTTCTTCGGTAGGTTATCCTGTTGGATGTACAGTACATCTACACTTCTTCGGTAGATTATCCTGTTGGATGTACAGTACATCTACACTTCTTCGGTAGGTTATCCTGTTGGATGTACAGTACATCTACACTTCTTCGGTAGGTTATCCTGTTGGATGTACAGTACATTTACACTTCTTCGGTAGGTTATCCTGTTGGATGTACAGTACATCTACACTTCTTCGGTAGATTATCCTGTTGGATGTACAGTACATCTACACTTCTTCGGTAGGTTATCCTGTTGGATGTTCAGTACGTCCACACTTCTTCGGTAGGTTATCCTGTTGGATGTTCAGTACGTCCACACTTCTTCGGTAGTCTCTCCTGTTGGGTGTTCAGTACGTCCACACTTCTACGGTAGGCTCTCCTGTTGGTTGTACAGTACGTCTACACTTCTACGGTAAGCTCTCTTGTTGGATGTACAGTACGTCCACACTTCTATGCTAGGTTTTCCTTTTAGGTGTACAGTACGTCCACACTTCTACGCTGGATTCTTTCACAATTGGTTTTAATTTTAGTTATAAACTATACTTTCGCTGGCAGTAAGTTTTTTTCAAGTGCACAGTAAAGTTCACTCTTCTACGGTAGGTTCTTCTGTTTAATGTACAGTAAAGTTCACTCTTCTACGGTAGGTTCTTCTGTTTAATGTACAGTAAAGTTCACTCTTTATGGTAGGTTTTTCTGTTCAAAGTACAGTAAAGTTCACTCCTCTATGGTACGTTCTCTTTTTCAATGTACAGTAAAGTTCACTCTTCTACGGTAGGTTCTTCTGTTTAATGTACAGTAAAGTTCACTCTTTATGGTAGGTTTTTCTGTTCAAAGTACAGTAAAGTTCACTCCTCTATGGTACGTTCTCTTGTTCAATGTACAGTAAAGTTCACTCTTCTACGGGAGGTTCTTCTGTTTAATGTACAGTAAAGTTCACTCTTTATGGTAGGTTTTACTGTTCAAAGTACAGTAAAGTTCACTCCTCTACGGTACGTTCTCTTGTTCAATGTACAGTAAAGTTCTCTCTTTATGGTAGGTTTTTCTGTTCAAAGTACAGTAAAGTTCACTCCTCTATGGTACGTTCTCTTGTTCAATGTACAGTAAAGTTCACTCTTCTACGGTAGGTTCTTCTGTTTAATGTATAGTAAAGTTCACTCTTTATGGTAGGTTTTTCTGTTCAAAGTACAGTAAAGTTCACTCCTCTATGGTACGTTCTCTTGTTCAATGTACAGTAAAGTTCACTCTTCTACGGGAGGTTCTTCTGTTTAATGTACAGTAAAGTTCACTCTTTATGGTAGGTTTTTCTGTTCAACGTACAGTAAAGTTCACTCCTCTATGGTACGTTCTCTTGTCCAATGTACAGTAAAGTTCACTCTTCTACGGTAGGTTCTTCTGTTTAATGTACAGTAAAGTTCACTCTTTATGGTAGGTTTTTCTGTTCAAAGTACAGTAAAGTTCACTCCTCTATGGTACGTTCTCTTTTTCAATGTACAGTAAAGTTCACTCTTCTACGGTAGGTTCTTCTGTTTAATGTACAGTAAAGTTCACTCTTTATGGTAGGTTTTTCTGTTCAAAGTACAGTAAAGTTCACTCCTCTATGGTACGTTCTCTTGTTCAATGTACAGTAAAGTTCACTCTTCTACGGGAGGTTCTTCTGTTTAATGTACAGTAAAGTTCACTCTTTATGGTAGGTTTTCTGTTCAAAGTACAGTAAAGTTCACTCCTCTACGGTACGTTCTCTTGTTCAATGTACAGTAAAGTTCACTCTTTATGGTAGGTTTTTCTGTTCAAAGTACAGTAAAGTTCACTCCTCTATGGTACGTTCTCTTGTTCAATGTACAGTAAAGTTCACTCTTCTACGGTAGGTTCTTCTCTTTAATGTACAGTAAAGTTCACTCTTTATGGTAGGTTTTCTGTTCAAAGTACAGTAAAGTTCACTCCTCTATGGTACGTTCTCTTGTTCAATGTACAGTAAAGTTCACTCTTCTACGGGAGGTTCTTCTGTTTAATGTACAGTAAAGTTCACTCTTTATGGTAGGTTTTTCTGTTCAAAGTACAGTAAAGTTCACTCCTCTATGGTACGTTCTCTTGTCCAATGTACAGTAAAGTAAACTCTTCTACGGTAGGTTCTTCTGTTTAATGTACAGTAAAGTTCACTCTTTATGGTAGGTTTTTCTGTTCAAAGTACAGTAAAGTTCACTCCTCTATGGTACGTTCTCTTGTTCAATGTACAGTAAAGTTCACTCTTCTACGGTAGGTTCTTCTGTTTAATGTACAGTAAAGTTCACTCTTTATGGTAGGTTTTTCTGTTCAAAGTACAGTAAAGTTCACTCCTCTATGGTACGTTCTCTTGTTCAATGTACAGTAAAGTTCACTCTTCTACGGTAGGTTCTTCTCTTTAATGTACAGTAAATTTCACTCTTTATGGTAGGTTTTTCTGTTCAAAGTACAGTAAAGTTCACTCCTCTATGGTACGTTCTCTTGTTCAATGTACAGTAAAGTTCACTCTTCTACGGTAGGTTCTTCTGTTTAATGTACAGTAAAGTTCACTCTTTATGGTAGGTTCTTCTGTTCAAAGTACAGTAAAGTTCACTCTTTATGGTAGGTTCTTCTGTTCAAAGTACAGTAAAGTTTACTCTTCTACGGTAGGTTCTTCTGTTTAATGTACAGTAAAGTTCACTCTTTATGGTAGGTTCTTCTGTTCAAAGTACAGTAAAGTTCACTCTTTATGGTAGGTTCTTCTGTTTAATGTACAGTAAAGTTCACTCTTCTACGGTAGGTTCTTCTGTTTAATGTACAGTAAAGTTCACTCTTTATGGTAGGTTTTTCTGTTCAAAGTACAGTAAAGTTCACTCCTCTATGGTACGTTCTCTTGTTCAATGTACAGTAAAGTTCACTCTTCTACGGGAGGTTCTTCTGTTTAATGTACAGTAAAGTTCACTCTTTATGGTAGGTTTTTCTGTTCAAAGTACAGTAAAGTTCACTCCTCTATGGTACGTTCTGTTGTTCAATGTACAGTAAAGTTCACTCTTCTACGGTAGGTTCTTCTGTTTAATGTACAGTAAAGTTCACTCTTCTACGCTAGGTTCTTCTGTTTAATGTACAGTAAAGTTCACTCCTCTATGGTACGTTCTCTTGTTCAATGTACAGTAAAGTTCACTCTTCTACGGTAGGTTCTTCTGTTTAATGTACAGTAAAGTTCACTCTTTATGGTAGGTTTTTCTGTTCAAAGTACAGTAAAGTTCACTCCTCTATGGTACGTTCTGTTGTTCAATGTACAGTAAAGTTCACTCTTCTACGGTAGGTTCTTCTGTTTAATGTACAGTAAAGTTCACTCTTCTACGCTAGGTTCTTCTGTTTAATGTACAGTAAAGTTCACTCCTCTATGGTACGTTCTCTTGTTTAATGTACAGTAAAGTTCACTCTTCTACGGTAGGTTCTTCTGTTTAATGTACAGTAAAGTTCACTCTTCTGTAATGTACATTTTTGTCTTCAATAAAATCTTCTCCTTAGAGTGTACATCACATTACCTGTAGACATTTAGTTAAAGTGTGAAAGGTTTAGTTAAGGTGTGAATGGTTTGTTCGGCTTTAAGGTAGAAGTAGTGCAAAAGCTGAGTTTATGTTGTACCTGATTCAAATATTTTCATTCTAAATATCGTAATATCATGTTCCCAGTACATATTTTATACAAAAACACAAAAGGGAATTCTAAATGGTTGCCGCACTTGAATTTTTTTTTTTCAGACAGGATTAAAGTAAACTAGTTTAACAGACATTTTTAGGTATAGTTTTGTATGCCAATAGAATGAAGGGAGGGACGTATATCTGGTTTGACTTTACTACTCACGAGGTCTACTCTCAAACTGAAATTATTTTAGGCAGAATTAGAGTATATTAATCTGTAAGATCGTGGGCATGGATAAGTACTTCTATTGAAAGGGTTTGACCTTCTGAGTCCAAAAATGTAATTAGATCTCAAATCGGTCAAGAAATAACGGAGTTACGAGTTAAAATTTGTACGTGAAAAAAAAAAAAGAAAGAAGCAAACTCAGAGACGTTTTATGAGCCGCTTTGCCGCGGCTAAAAACACGAGAGAGCGCGGGTTTACGAATACGAATAATGGACGACAATACAACACATACCAAGAAAAATGGGATAACAAATATTGTTAGAATTATTAAATTCCTGCGGTAGACATCACTTATAAAGTGACCACGTGACAACACATTCATTTACAACCTTCTTCTAAAACAGCACCTTGATCTCATCAGTTAAAATGATAAAAGAGCTCCAACAAAGTTGTGGTTCAAATATTTTAATATTTGAATCACCAGTATCAGAAATAATTTTAACTGGTGTTTAGGGCTAACAGAAGATCGTTCTGAAGTAATTTAGGCCCACTGACATTGGAAACGTGATTATTATTTCCGTCCTTGAAAAGAAATAACAGGCTTAACTGACTAGATTAAATTTCTCTCTGACAAAGTAAAAAGCAATAAATACCGTAATTTATTTTAAAGATCACGCATGAGTACCTCCCTCCTCACCCCATCAATTCTGCTGCCTTAAATCACGAAACAACCATTACTTAAGAACAAACGACAGATGAAAACAAAAATTGTGCATTTTGGTGTTCGTGTTTTTAGTTCACTTAAAATAACCAAATTACTACCTAAATATGCCTTTTACGATAATTATCGTTTATATACGACTGTTTTATTACATACATAATACTCGTAGGGCTACGGTTATATGAACAAACGAAACACGTATTGTTTATAAGCTAAAATACCTGACCGACCATATATCATCTATGTATGATGAAAATAATATGGAAAATAGAAAGTGTTTCTTTTACGGTTTTAATAAGCACTTACCTTACAGCCATTACTGTATCAAAAAGATGTTTAATTTAACCAGATTTTGTTATGTAGGTAACTGGATTTTCTGTTAATCACTATAATTCAATTTGTCATAAAATTTTCGCGCGAAACTACGCAAAGGGACAAATTAAACGCAGGTCCGTAGTTTTGAGCTGACATACTAGAGGTAAAGTAACTATTGGACTTGTCTTATTTAATCAAATATTGAGCTTTGACACTCGCGAAGTGGAGAACACTTTTGTGGCAACGGGGCCCGAATCAGTAATCCTAATATGGATCACGTCAGGACCTTTTACTAATCAAAAGGAACTCATATTTATAAGGAATTTTGATGTTTCTAATATATTTTTCTGAGTTTTACAGCGTTGCAGTTAAATATAAAGTTCTATTTTTCTCTAACCACCCAAATTAAGAATTTTGGCTAAAATAACAACATATGGTTCATATCACCACGTTACACCGGTTTTTATCATTGTATTTCACCTGTGCAGTTTAAAATAAACAATAACAAAACAACCAGTAGGTAATCGCGCACGGTTCGGTGCAGTCGAATTTAAATATTGGATTTTATACGTATTGTTACTGGCTACGTATCATATTTGGCCTTGCTATCGACTTCAACCTGTATAGTAAAGATGTTTACGTGATGTCAGAAAAATGCGTAGCTCCAAGAAGTCACGACGCAAAATTATAAAAGCCAGAAAATCTGAGACCTTTAGTTAGTTAGTTTGTTTGTTTTGGAATTTCGCACAAGGCTACTCTAGGGCTATCTGTGCTAGCCGTCCCTAATTTAGCAGTGTAAGACTAGAGGGAAGGCGGCTAGTCATCACCACCCACCGCCAACTCTTGGGCTACTCTTTTACCAACGAAGAGTGGGATTAACCGTAATATTATAATGCCTCCACAGCTGAAAGGGCGGGCATGTTTGGTGTGACGGGGATTCGAACCCGCGACTCTCGGATTACGAGTCGAGTGCCTTAACCACCTTTACTACCTGAGATAAGATATACCTAATTTCGTAAGTTGTATGTATCGTACCAACGACGTATATATACGTACATACGGATAATCTTTCTGTTATTTTATATATCAAATAATCGCCTCGTAATAAACCTGGACCATTTTAACAGAAGTTGGCCACCTAGGATATACATATTCTCGCATGGAGGGTGAATATTTTACTTTTTTTTTTAAGAAAATGTTTTGGCACAACTAGCTGATGGTATTGTTCGGGGCCTTAAATGGATCTCTCAACTGTAAATAACAAATTACCGCCGCCAGTAACGGCTGAGCACCAGCCCATCCAATGTTTGACAATTATTCATACTTTATACCACACCTAAAAAAATATGGCTAATAATTTTGAAGTCCTTTACTTATAACGTTTCAAACGTAAATGAACACTTGAGGGAGGGATGCTATTTAATAATCTAACCATTAGCAGAATATATTGTTCAATACAAAGCTACATAATGGGCTATCTTTGCTGTATCCGCTACGAATGTCGAAAGCCCATTATGTAGCTTTGTATTGAAATATGAAACCAACCTATTCCCTGTAGTCTACACATTAAAAATGAGGTATGGATAGGATAGACAGACTGCTCTTGTGTAGCTTTGAGTTAAACTATTTAACTAAACTAATGCTTGTGGTAGTTTGTGGCCTGTTTAAACTTCCATTAATTATGTTTATCATGGAAGTGAAGGGAGAAGATTCGAACGATGTTTCAATATTTCTGTCGATATTCGTACACTGAGAAATGACTAAAAACATTGCTGTTGTTTTCGACACCTCCGCGTTAAGGTAGAGTTATACATAAAGTTCACATAATAAATCATTTAGTTAGTTAGTTATCACCATTAGATTCCATCTAGGGACATAGGGCCGCAATTGCTTGCGGATTCTTCAACAGGTATTTGAGTAAGTAGGTTGTTAGCCCACTGCACCGAGCCGTCCCTAATTTAGTAGTGTAAGGCTAGAGGGAAGGCAGCTAGTCATCACCACTCACCGCCAACTCTTGGGCTACTCTTTTACCAACGAATAGTGGGATTGACCGTCACATTATAACGCCCCCACGGCTGGGAAGGAGAGCATGTTTGGCGCGACGCGGGCGCGAACCCGCGACCGTCGGATTACGAGTCGCACGCCTTACGCGCTTGGCCATGCCAGGCCCATAAATCATTTAATACCTGTTAATTTAAATGTTCTTATTACTGAACTCGGAAAACTTGCTCATGATGTGGCTCAGTGTATAGTTAGATATATTTTGTATAGTAGATATATTTGAAAGTGTGAAAGGTTAGGACTAACTGACACATAATAAAATTAATTGTACTTTTTTAGCGCAAAGCTACACAATGGACTACTTGAACTGTGCCAACTGTGGGTATAGAACCAGGATTTCAGCTAAAGAAGTACAATTAATTTTATTATGTGTCAGTTAGTCCAAACCTTTCACACTTTCAAAATATATCTAAACAGAGACAAAACTGACAAAGCAACGAATTCAAAATAGCACAAGTTCCATCATACAAAAAGCCTTCTGGTGGCACAGGGTTACGTATGTGGACTTAAAACGCTAGAAATTGCGTTTCGATCCCCGTGGTGGGCAGAATACAGATATTTCATCGTGTAAATTTGTGCTTAAAATACGTTATTGTTATCAAAAGGAAGAGAAAGGGAAACTTGTGCTTATATGTTCAGAAAACAACAACAAACAAATGAAATTTTATCAGAAAGTATGGAATCTACAGGAAACGATAAGGACGTTTAATCTTTCGTTGTTTGTTTACTTGTTTGTTCATGCTCTTGAAGCAGTGCACGCGCAAGGAATCGCTTCAACGAAAACTAAAGACGCAGTGATTGTACACAACCAAAGTCATATTACGACCATTGCTCCAATATTTTTGTTCTCAATCAGACCAGAAGACATGACGTGCGTAATCGTATCTTTTGGCAGTTGAATATTGCTATAACTCGCACACAGAATCGTTACTTCGCCAAGCAGTATAGTGTCACTAAACTGCACGTGACCCATACAAACTGAGTACTCATGACAGGGTCAATAACCGCTTTTGTAATGATTATTGTCTCCCACAACAGATGGCTCAGAGATAATATTTAAGATTTATAACAGTAACAAATTTGAGGCTCGATCCTTGCAGTTTTGTCATTAAAACCTTACAACTCTAAAACCAGGAAATCGATTCCCGCAGTGGACACAGCAGATAGTCCAATGTGGCTTTGCTCTGAAAAAAATATGTGTTGATATAATTAGCTTTAAAACTATGAACTTATATATATATGTTAAATTATATTTATATTTGTAGTTAAATAGATTCAAACTTTCAAACTAAAATGATGGGTTAAAAGTATTGTACACATATGAATTTAAAGGCAGTTCGCGTATATCTCTCTTTTTCGTTCAATTTGTCATTCTACCTGATGAATAAATATCAAACCTTTAATTCTGATTGATTGATTTTTGAATTTCACGCAAAGCTAATCGAGGGCTATCTGCGCTAGCCGTCCCTAATTTAATAGTGTAAGAGGGAAGGCAGCTAGTCATCACCACCCACCGCCAACTCTTGGACTACTATTTTAACAACGAATAGTGGGATTGACCGTAATATTATAACGCCCCCACGGCTAAAGGGCGAGTATGTTTGGTTCGACGGGGATTCGAACCCGCGACCCTCGGATTACGAGTTGAACGCCTTAACTCACCTGCCTTTAATTCTACGTGACTCTGCAGAACATTTGAAAATAAAACAACTTGAAACATAATATTATTTATTTGTTTCTATCCAGTTCACCCAATCAAAGAAAACACAGGAAGAAAGATTTCACGTCAGATGTCTTTCACATCAAGATATTTAAACTCTACAAACCCCGCCATGGGCTGGTGATTAGAGTACTCGAGAAGTAATGTGAGGGTCCTTGATTCGAATCCCCGTCACACCAACCATGTTCGCTCTTTTAGCCGTAATAATGTGACCGTTAGTCCTATTATTCTTTGATAAAAGAGTAGCCCAAGAGTTGATGGTGGGTGATGATGACTAGTTACCTTCCCGCTAGTCTATTACTGCTAAATTATGGACGGCTAGCGTAGATAACCCTTGTGTATCTGTGCGTCAAATTATAAAAAAAACAAACAACACTTTTGTTTGATTCTTGTGCAATAGTAAATTTTGCTTATACATGTATTATTCACTATATCCGCGCTTTCTAAATTATAAAATAATTTCGCGTGACCATCAGCAAATTCGTTTTCGCTAAATTCTTATTTTGACCAAACCGGTTGCCAATGATATCCTCACGGTTTCAAGGTTGCAAAAAATCTGTCTTGAGTAACCTGCTCATAATTCATTTCAACGTTGGACAACAGAAACCAAAGTGTAAGTGATTGTAAGTCGTCACGAAACCATGAAACATACGTTAGGCTTTTGTTCAAACTCAAATCCTTTCAAATTACGAATTTTTCTTTTAATTGTTGATATCTTATTTTAAGGTGTAAGAAAAAAAAATGTTTTTTATATATCTCAACTGTCTGCCCCTATAGAATATATATATATCACCTGTCTGCCCCTGTAGACTATATATATCTCACCTGTCTGTCTCCTCTCTGTAGTTCAGGGTATGTCTGTGGACTTACAACTCTAAAAGCAGGGTTTCGATACTCGTAATGAGCTCATTGTATGGTTTTGTGTTTAATTACAAACGAACTTATCACTCTATCACGTGAAAGATTTTCTTTGTAGTTTACACAAAGTTACACAATGGCTATCTGTGCTGTGTCCACCACGAGTACTGAAACATTTACAGCGTTAAAAGTCCACAGACACACTGCTGTGCCACAGAGTGGAGGAAGGGGTTTGTTTGAAAGATAAGACACAAAGTTTATCATATATTCTTAAAAATATTGGACAGTGGATAATGCGATACCACAAACTGGTCCTTGAACTTTAACCTGTGGGTGCGATATAAGAGTTGGAGTCAATCCTTGGAAGGTGTTACAGGTGGTACTGTCCACTGGGTGCCTTCTTCTTGGTCAATGTTTCAAAACTAGAGATACTGTCAACTATGCAAAATAGAAATACAGAAAACGTTAAATGTTGAAGGTTTTTAACACCTAGTAAAATATTTTAACAGTCTTACTAGTATGTAAAAGTTTTTATCACGCAAGAAAATCCTTTAACAGTCTGACTAATTGTTAAAAGTTTTTGACATGCAAGAAAATCCTCCAACAGTCTGACTAATTGTTAAAAGTTTTTAACATGCAAGAAAATCCTCTAACAGTGTGACTAATTGTTAAAAGTTTTTAACATGCAAGGAAATCCTCTAACAGTGTGACTAATTGTTAAAAGTTTTTAACATGCAAGGAAATCCTCTAACAGTGTGACTAATCTTCGTAGGTTTTTAACACGAAAGCTTTAAAGGTTTTGTTGTATTTTCTGAATGCAAATCGTGGTCGGATCGACATGACCAGCTGGTTAGAGTACTCGACTCGTAATCTGAGAGTCGAGGGTTCGAATTCCCGTCACACCAAACATGCTGGACCTTTCAACCGTGGGGGCGTCATAATGTTACGATCAATCCCATTATTCATTAGTAAAAGAGTAGCCCAAGAGTTGGAGGTGGGTGGTGATGACTAGCTGCCTTCCTTCTAGTCTTACACTGCTAAATTAGAGACGGTTAGCACAGATAGCCCTCGTGTAGACTTGCGCGAAATTCAAAAACAAACAAACACAACGAAGATGACCGAGGCATGCGAACAAGTCGAGTGATTTTCACTTTATGGTAATGACAGTAACTTACAACTTTAACTAGTACAATTGAAGTTGACACGAATACTTATCTGTTACTTATAAAGGTATCGCATAATAAATATTAATTTAATACTTTACGGACAGAACCAAGAAAACAGTAGCACGTGCCAGATGATAGAGAACCTGAGCATGGTGAATAATCACACCTGACGTATTCATTATCCAATCCAGTGGGATTTTACGCGGAATGATTTCAAGTTAGAAGAATCATTATACATGAAACTTTGCCAAGTTTGCAGGCTTAAGACGCTAAAGTTCGGGTTTTGATACCCGTAGTGGACAAATCATAGATAGTTCATCGTGTAGCTTTTAGGTTTGACAGTAGCCAGTGATGTGAATTAATATTAATAAAAGTAAATACACACATCGTTTGTTATGTATAACAGTCTCAGTCTTCCAAACGACTTAAAATTAATTAATCACTAATAAACACAATTAGCTTTAATCAATCGGTGAGGAATGTTATGCTTTAGGGATAATTAATTAATTATCTGATGGACAGCGCTTGTTTTATTATGCATGAAACTGTGCTAAAAGAACATAATCTGTTTCAGCCTCTCAGAAACTTTATTTTAGCTTGTTGTTGCTGATCCAATGACGTAACTACAAAAGATGAGCCTTCATTTATTTCTCTATGATTCTAGTCATGATTCTTGATGATTGAAATCATTTACTTAACGGAATAGTGCAACAGTTTAAACAAATTAAATTATATATGGGTCAGAAATTCTTTAATTTCTTCGGGCTCTTCTTGCGGTGGCTTATTTTACGTCACTATTGAGTAAACGAAATTTCATTCTGGTGTGTTTTTAATTTAATATTTACTTTATTAGATGATGTAAGGGCGCTCATTCAGCCCCGCCGTTTTCAAATTTATTCAAAGCATTGTATCTACGTAAGACCGCCCATGCGCGATAAGAAAGGATCTCACTTGGCTTTCAAGATAATTACGGAACGTTGATATGGTTAACATAACTGCTATTGTATATCACCTGTTTTGAGGCATATCTTTTTTTGTCCTTCTTGAACAAGTATAGGAAATCAGAACGCATTGGTGTATATTACTTTAAGAGCGGACAAGTACATATAGTGTTTTAGGAATCATATGACACAGTGAACACTTTAACAACAGCAGCACAAAACTGGCATAGCTACTTGCAACATCGAACTGAGGACTGGAATTCGTCTTTGCAAAATCACAATTAACCCTAGAATGTAGTCCTGGGTCCTAGACACGTGGCACAGTATTTGTTGTATAATAATTATGTTACAGATGCGCATGTTGTCACGACAACTTCATGTTACACTTCTACAGTTTGGTGGCAAAAATTTTCTGTAGGATTTATCTTTTGTTTGAGCAAATATAACGTGTTGTTTGTACGAGTTTTCCAGACACGACCACGTGAAAAGTGTAGAGTATTTTGTGACTGGATCATAGGGTTAAAATCATTGTTGGTCTCTGAAAAATGACACTAAGGACATCGTAGCATGAAACTGAAGGATAAATTGGTCTCTAGGACATAAAATGTGAAAAACAAATTGCTCTTTGAAGCATAAAACTGAAGGATACGTTGGTATTTAGAACATAAAAGTGAAATATAAATTGGTCTTTGTAGCATAAAAGTGAAAAATAAGTTGGTCTTTGAAGCATGAAACTGAAGGATAAGTTGGTCTCCACGACATAAAATGTGAAAAATAAGTTGGTCTTTACGGCATAAAACTATATGATAAGTTGGTCTTTAGGACATAAAATGTGAAAATTAAGTTGGTCTTTGTGGCATAAAACTGAAGGATAAGTTGGTCTTTATGACAAAAAAGTGAAAAATAAGTTGGTCTTTGTAGCATAAAATGGAAGGATAAGTTGGTCTCCACGACATAAAATGTGAAAAATAAGTTGGTCTTTACGGCATAAAACTATATGATAAGTTGGTCTTTAGGACATAAAATGTGAAAATTAAGTTGGTCTTTGTGGCATAAAACTGAAGGATAAGTTGGTCTCCACGACATAAAATGTGAAAAATAAGTTGGTCTTTACGGCATAAAACTATATGATAAGTTGGTCTTTAGGACATAAAATGTGAAAATTAAGTTGGTCTTTGTGGCATAAAACTGAAGGATAAGTTGGTCTTTATGACAAAAAAGTGAAAAATAAGTTGGTCTTTGTAGCATAAAATGGAAGGATAAGTTGGTCTTTAGGACATAAAAGTGAAATAAAAATTGGTCTTTGTGGCATAAAAGTGAAAAATAAGTTGGTCTATTAAGCATAAAATTGAAGGATAAGTTGGTCTCTAGGACATAAAATGTGAAAAATAAGTTGATCTTTACGGCATAAAACTATATGATAAGTTGGTCTTTAGGACATAAAATGTGAAAATTAAGTTGGTCTTTGTAGCATAAAAGTGAAAAATAAGTTGGTCTTTGAAGCATGAAACTGAAGGATAAGTTGGTCTCCACGACATAAAATGTGAAAAATAAGTTGGTCTTTACGGCATAAAACTATATGATAAGTTGGTCTTTAGGACATAAAATGTGAAAATTAAGTTGGTCTTTGTGGCATAAAATGGAAGATAAATTGGTCTTTAGGACATAACACTGTAGCATAAGCAGTTCTTAACTTAGCAGTGTAAGACTATTTATTTTCCTGAATTAGCTTGTCTGTTAAACAGAAGGACAAATTCAGCAAACTATTCTTGATCTCGGGCCGGGTCAAGAAACCATGGCTAAGTTCAAGTCAGAACTGGACTGGTCATTTTTATCGACGTGTTTTTTTTTGTTGGTTGATGAAATTCTAAACGTTGTGTCTGCTGGGTTTCAGAACGTACTGTAAGCTGTACGCAATAGCTGGCCGTAAACAATACGAATTACTCGTTTCAACTTGGAAAAAATATAAAAAAGTAATAGAGGGCGCTATTTTATCGTTACTGTTTCTTAACTTCTTGGCGTTTTTACTCCACCTTGTTATTCCCTCAACTTCAAACAAGCTAAGTTAGTGAAGACGAGCTAAAGTTAAACTTGTGTGTGTGTGAGTGAAATCCTGGAGTGCTATGATACGTGGTCGTTAACTTTCTGGCGTGCTCTCTATGTGCACATATAAACACAAAGCTTTCACACACACACAGATATGTGTGTAGTTTAAAGGTTGAATGGAATTTTTTTTCCGACAACCGTCGTCATGGTCACTTAGATGAGCGCGGGGTTGTGTTCTTCCTGATTGTCACGCGGAACTTCGCAACAGTCGATTGTTAGGGGATTAGGCCCACCACGTTTCGAGCGCAGCGTATAATCAAGAAATAACATTATCATTTCCTTACGTAAATTATGCACAACAATAAGAGTATTGTACATTGTATGAACTGTATACTATTGTTTATACTTGCGGGTCATGCGATATGTAGATAATTCAGTTCTCCTTGCAGCCTGTCTAACTGAAATGTGCTGAACCTTCGATACAAAACTTCATGTTTCCCTTACACAACATGTTACTCGATTAGTACTCTTTCCTTTATAATCACACATTTCTTCTGTAGACTCTTCCCGATTGGACAGCGGCAAGTTTACCGACTTACAATGCTAATATCCGGGGTTTGATTTTCACGTAATAAACATGGCATGTCCTATGTGGCTTTCATCTGAAATAGCCAACTAAACATGAAGTTATCTTCTTCTGTCCTCTAGCGGCCCCTGGTGTTCGTTTAGTGTAACTACAAGACGGCACCATTCTCTCCTGTGTGATATAGCTTTAGTCATACTATCAAGCTGACTATTCAAGTCTCTCTTCTTGATGACGAGAAACCCACTTGAAATAAGAATGTATCAACTCTCTCCTGTAAATCTACATCTGTGAGATGTCTCTTTGCAGCTTTTTTCTCCTGCTTCCTTGAGTAGATTTAATAAAACAAAAAGTGACCTGACTGGACAAGTACCGATAAAAGCTGAAACTGTTGCTCGAAGATCAACATGAAATAACTAAACATTTTGTATACAGTTTGTTTATTTGTTTGTGGTTAGGCTACACAAAGGACTATCCGTGTCTTGTCCACCACAGGTATCGACACCCCGTTTCTAGCGTTGTAAGTCCACGTACAAACCGCTGTGCCACTGGAGGGAAACGTGGTTTGGTGTCATAACAGTAAGTATGAGGACTTATGATGCTAAAAATAAGGTTTTGATACTAGCGGTGGACATTGCACAAATATCACATTGTGTAGCTTTGGACGTAACAACAAACAAATAAATAAACCTTTAAAACGCTGGGTGCAATTTTTATAAACATTTTCTTTTGGTGTATCCTTTACCACGTAAGGTTATTAATTACTTATAACATCCGCCCCTGAACTGGATGTACGTCTGTGGACTTAACTTCTGGAAACCGGGTTTCGATACTGTTTCTAAGTTTTCAGTGTGTGTATGCTTACGTAATATTTTTCATAAACATCGATAACCCTACAACAAATTTCTTCTAATCTGTAATATTTTCTGTTTTTGACACATAAACTTTTTTCTTTAACATTAAAGTTTTATTAATATCCTCTTCGCTTTCCTCGACGCCATTTTGTTATATAGATAGTTCATTTTCGTTTCAAATCAAATTACCAAAGCACGAGCATTGGCCTCTTTTGGATACACGCGGCCGATTCCACGTGCACGACAGTTCGAATTGTTTGTGACTGGTAAGAATGAACGAGCATATTATTTCGGAATAGTGACCGAGGACATGAATAACCAATCCTCTATCAACGAGAGCAAAAACTTTATGAAAGGGTAATTGGATGTAGAATCATTTACTGTACAAAAAATGACGACTACACAGAATTTTTAGTTTCACTGGTTTGTTATGAATTCGACTCGAAACTCCTAAAACAATGTGATATTTGTCTGTATTCTAATATAGCGAAATTACAGAAATTTCGTACAAGATTCTGGTTTTAATTTTTTCAATTTTTGCCAAGTTAATTATTTTTTGAATTAAACACAAAGCAACACAATGGATTTATCTGTGCTCTGCTCACCGCGGGTATCGAAACCCGTATTATAGTGTTATAAGTCCACAGACATACCGCTGAGCCACCAAATATTTTTCAAATGTTATATAAAGTTTCCCCCAGTGTCTCAGAGCCAAGTTTGCAGGCTTAAGACGCTAAAGTTCAGGTTTTGATACCCGTGGTAGGCAAAGCATAGATAGTTCATCGTGTAGCTTTTAGGCTTAACAATAGCCAGTGATGCGGATTAATATTAAGAAAAAAATAAATGAAGCTTTATAAAAAAATATTTACTTTTAAAAATCATTCATTTATTTTGAGTGTTGTTAAAGTGTTGAATTAAATACACACATCGTTCGTTATGTATAACAGTCTAAGTCTTCCAAACGACTTAAAATTAATTAATCACTAATAAACACAATTAGCTTTGATGAATCGGTGAGGAGTGTTACGCTTTAGGGATAATTAATTAATAATTATCTGGTGGACAGCGCTTGCCTTATTAAACAAAACTACATAAGGGGTTGGCCCGGAATGGCCAGATGGTGAAGGCGCTCGATTCGTAATCCGAGGGTCGCGGTTTCGAATCCCAGTCACACCAAACATGCTCACCCTTTCAGCCATGGGGGCGTTGTAATGTGACGGTCAGTCCCACTATTCGTTGGTAAAAGAGTAGCCCAAGAGCTGGGTGGTGATGACTAGCTGCCTTCCCTCTAGTCTTACACTACAAAATTAGGGACCGCTAGCGCAACTAGCCCTCTTGTAGTCTATGCGCGAAATTCAAACAAAACAAACCATAAAGGCTTATCTGTGGTCTGCCTTTTATGGGTATCGAAGCCCGCTTTCTAGCGATATAAATATGCTGACATACCACTGGGAGGGTTCCAGTGTGTGTTTAAGTGTAAGCTTACATAATGGCCTATCTGTGCATCACGGGTGTTGAAACCCGGGTTTTAGTGATGTAAATGCTAAATCTATATTCAAATAACGTTTCTTTACATCTTTTATTTGATTGAAATAACTCAGAATTTTTATTCATTCATTTTTATGGATCAGAATGTTTTCCTCACATCTTACTTCACTTATACGAATATAATAAAAGTAGTCTTATGAAATTCTTAAACATAATCGTTTCTATTTGTTAACATGACAGTATGGTCAGGTGATTAGGGCATTCGACGCGTAATCTTAGGGTCGAGAGTTAGAATCCCATCATACCAAACATGCTCGCCTCTTTCAGACGTGGGGGCGTTATAATGTGACTGTCAATCCCACTATTCGTTGTTTAAAGAGTAGTCCAAGAGTTGGTGGTGGTGACTAGCTGCCTTCCCTCGTGTAGCTTTGCAAGAAATTCAAAATAAAACAAAATTTATTAATATATGTATATACACTTCCATAACGACGATTTTTATCGGTTTTGATTTAAAGCGGAAAGCCACTCAGCGGAATTGTCTACAGGGATCGAACCTTAAATTTTTCTGTTATAAACGTCCAAGCTTGCCATCTCGGGGAGATGAAATCATAACTTATTGATATTATTTGCTGACCTCTAACCTTGGGTCAAGTGTTTAGGTTCAGAGTAAGTGTCTTGAAATGTAGGAGAGAAGCTTCAACCTTCTGTTTCGAGCTTACGAATATCCGTAACGCACACAAATAAATACACCCAATCGTATACACGTTTACCGTCTGAACCCACAGTTGTGAGTGCTAAAGAAACGTATCTTGATAAATTAGTTCACTGACATCTCCAGCCGAACCTTGAAAACCTAGTATTACAGCTACAATAATGGGAAATGCAAGAAAAATTACTTTCACTTATAAATCTGTCCGCTGTATCCGGCGTTCAGTGGGTGGAACGTTTTGAAGTGTCGCGCGCTCCTTTCACTTTCTGGTATTCCCAAGTGTAGTGACGTCAAGAAAGAAATGCGCAGTGTTCCATACAAGCTTCTCACGGTTAGTGAACGTCTGCAGACGATGTTAGTCGTTAACCCTAATCACGTTCGTGGTTATTTCCGTCACCGTGCCGTTGATCAGTTATGAATTAGGTGTGTTATTATGATCACATCGTATACGCCATTCAATAAAAATTCGAAGGCTTAAATATCTCACGTTCGTTTTAAGTTACGGGCGTTTGATCCTTATTTAAGACAATGCTGTACCCCAGTGATCTTCAATGTATCACACCACATTAGCTAGTTTTGTCAATGTAGCTAACTACCTTTTGAATTAGCAACTTCCGCGTAAAGAAGTTCAATGACAACACACGTGTTTATATAAAAGTATAAGACAAAATGTTTGTTTAACGTAACACTAATTAATACCATCATGCTAACGTAAAATTTCGACACGTAACAGCAAATCTGAGTTTTAAGAAATGTTTTTTTTTTTCGGTTTTAGTAAAATAGTTTTCCATTTCCAATAATAAATATTTAATTTTATACTGAACATTCTATATACCAGTTAATTTTGCATTGTATTGGAAAACAAATTAACCTTGTGTGTGTATATATATATATGCGTGTATAAAATTTGGTGGTTAAAACGCTCGACTCGTAATCTGAGAGTTGTGGGTTCGAATCTCCGTTACACCAAACATGTTCGCATTTTAGGCCTGTGGGAGCGTTATAATGTGTCGTTCAATCCCACTATTTGTTGGCAAAAGAGTAGCCCAAGAGTTGGCGGCGGGTGGTGATGACTAGCTGCCTTCCTTCTAGTTTTACACTTTTAAATTAGGGACGGACGGCTAGCGCAGCTAACACTTGTGTAGTTTTGTGCGAAATTCAAAACAAACTGTTTAAATCCAGTACGGAAGCCAAAAAAACATTTCTTAAAGAAGTTGTCGTTGTAGGTTTTCTATGTCGTGTTGATTGCTTCTGAATTTTCAAAATGTTCTAAAATAAAAAGTAATAAAAAACTTTGATTTATGGGCCTGACATGTTTCAAATACTTCGTATAGGTCCTTTTATAAACCTAAAATTTCTTGCCCAAAATTCAAGGTATTTCATAATATTTTTAAAGTGCATATGAATAATTGATATTTTCTCTGTACAAATAAGAGTTTTTTACTACATCAAACGTGTTTCTTTTTTCTGTTATTTTTTATAGCTGTTAATATCCAAAACTGATGATCCGTTTTGAATGACACTTGTCAGGATTTTATGTGTGGGTCGGGTTCTTTACAGCAGGTGTTCGTAACTTGTTAGTGATAAATTTCAACAGTAAACAAACAGCACACACGCCACTTGTTTTAAAATAATACTCTATAACAAGTCAAAAGCATATAGAAATGTTCGTTACACAATTAATCACTAGAGTTGTATCCACAGCTTTAGATAATTGCCTCTTTTTCGTCAATTTAACACTCGCGCTATATAAACCATCAAACTCATAACACATTACATTTAAATTAAAACACTCATGTATACCCAACAATGCAAAAGAGTCAGCATTTGCCAATTAATTAAAAAATAAATAAATCTTCTATATTTCCAGAAAAACTAATAACTCATACTTTGATATTGCAGAGTTGATGACGTCATTGTTATTTTTAGAAGAGACTATAAAATATGTTATCCGTCCTCTATCCATACAATCCAATCCCGTTACTTTAGCAATTTAAGTCCATAAAAATATCGTTGGTCCCCACAGTCCACCTGGTGATTTAACGTTGTAAATTCGTGGGAATTACGACGTTTTAAATAGTTCTGGTTTTAAACAGACAAGTGAAGGTTCTTAGCACATAGCTTTAGTTTTGGAATACATTCGTACATTGGCGCGAGTTGGACCTCTGGTTAAGTTATGGATTTTGGAGCTGGATAGGTGGCTTTGTATACATGCGGTACCAGAAAACTTACTTCCACTCTTAGCTGTGGGTGCATCATAAGTGTGACAGTGAATCTCTTAGCGTGGATGGTAAAATGCTTTCAATTTTCTGCCTTCCTTCTGGTTATTAGCTCAAAATTAGTGATGGTAGCAGATAATTTTAGTGGTTTTACTATAAATCGTTACTTAGAAGTTGTTACTAAGAGATACAAAATAAATACAGTGTTACAAAGGTGTGGGCGTGGCTAAACTAAAACATGCAAACAGGTCTTATTTAGTGTTATACGTGACTTTAACCCGAAATAAGCCTGTAACCATCATTAGTTGGCAGGTGGAGCTAAAAGCTCTCTCGCTTGTCTGTTTAAAACCAGTAATGATCCCAAGAGATATTTCCTAAAGAAATTACGGTTGTAGATTTTTCATTTTGTTATTAGGTATATTATCTGTCCGAGCGCGTGATGAGATTTTGTTTTGTTACCAAAATATTAATCCCTGCACTTACACGTGCTAATTAGCTGTTTTATTAGTCTCGGTTTATTTGTATTGAGCAGGTGCGGAATATTATAAATTAGCTCAAAATGTAGTACTTAGCTTATGAACATGTTTTCACAAACAAGCCAGTAATTTGAGTAATACGAGGCCTCAGGAGTTATTAAACTTTACTCTGTGATCACGAACCGTTTGTTTAATGTGATGAACCCTGATTGTAGAGGCAATAGACTTCCTATGAAAATCGAACTCGAGGTTCTTTCTCCGAGTACCTCCATAACAACTGGTGCACTGACACTGAAGTAGCAGAGAAGTTTTCATCTAAGTGACTGAGGTGAAATCTCGATCCGTGCGTGCTCGTCTCGGTTCACGTGGAGCAAGTAGCTCGTGAGCTTGGCGTCATTTTCTGGATGAAGGCCTCGCGGCAGTCCCCCCTATAAAACATAGGCAGGTGAAAGTCATTGGGAGCAATATATGGTGACTGCATTGCTCGAAGTAGTCATTGCCCAAGTATTAACGGGACAAGGACGCTCTAAGGCCAGCTGGCATTCTTTCACTCAAGACTGAGCAGTTCGAAGCTTAATCTGTTTGGCAGTAAGAAGTCCGAACTTCGTACCGTCCAGTTTGGAAACTTCAGTTACAGTTCCCGGAACTCGAAACTACCGACACGTTGTTGAAGTGAGTAGATTTAGAATCAGAAAGTTAAGAAAACAAAATGATTTTCTGAAAGAACGATGTTTATATAAGGACAATTCATTTGTGTGAATGTAATTAGTTTTTCCTCAAAATGACTACTCTTGACTTTTACAACTTTATTAAATTATAATTCCAAAAAATGTAAAAAAGCTATTTTTTTCTCACAACAGAAAAAAGTAAAATAATTTGTTTATAGGAAACGAATTGTGCTTAGTTTTCTATACACAAATTTACAAAAAAATATTTGGTTTTTAGGTTTGATTTATACAAAAAAATACTTAATTTTTAACATTATTGGGATTATGGCCGACAACGTCGTTAATACCAAGAGTAAGTAACACATAATTTCATGTCTTTTAGTCTCAAAACGTTATTTAGTTTTATTGTGAATTGATTTACGGTATTTAAATATCTAAATAGTTTATTACGTAACCTTCACCTCATTAAGTTGATGTACTGGTCTACTTACCTCATTTTTAATTAAACTTTCGTTTCTTACACATGTATTTATTGTACAGTCCATTAACTTTCGGTTACATGGTTTATAGACACATTCTAACCCTGCTACAGCTAAGTGTGACTTCACTGTCTTCTTTAATTATCTTTGAAATCTTGACAGGTTTTAATTTGGAATGTTTACTTCTGTTGTAATTATATTTATTCTCGAGCCACTTTTTGGAAAGAAAATTATTTCTGGTGCATATATTTCTTATTTCCGTTTTTTATTTTAATACAATTTTTAGGGTTCTTGCGTAAGAAAATATATGTCTCCTTTTCAACTTGGGTTATGTCTTTGCAATGATGAGCGAAGTAAAAACCGTATGTATAGTTTTGACATAAAAAAGTAAAATTATATGAGATAACATAAATCTATCACATATGCACACAAACCCGAGAATATCCTGACATACATTTGATTTAATCTTATACAGTTAGGCCCGGCATGGCCAGGTGGTTAGGGCACTCGACTCGTAATCTGAGGGTCACTGGTTTGAATCTCCGTCACGTTAAATTATGCTCATCTTTTCACCCGTGGGGGCGTTATAATGTGACAGTCAATACTATTATTAGGTGGTAAAAGAGTAGCCCAAGAGTTGGCGGTGGGTGGTGATGACTAGCCGTCTTCCCTCTAGTCTTACACTGCTAAATTAGGGACGACTATCTGGAGAACCTTCGTGTAGCTTTGTGTGAAATTCAAAACAAAGAACCTATATAGTTCTTACCTTTTCTGTAGTTCTCCGCTGGTACAGAATTACAACGCTAAAATTAGGGGTTTGAGTCCCCTGGGTAGGCTCAGCAGATAGCCCGATGTGGCTTTGCTATAACAAAACACAGATATGCATCTGTTCTGAAAGACAGCGAAGTTATACGGGAAAGACGTCATTGGTAGGGTTTAATATAAATGGTATGTGTTGTTCTGTTCCTTTGTTGAGATTATTCAAAACGTCTTTGGATTCCATTTTGTTTGTTTGTTTTTTTAGTTAGCGTAATTACCTTTTTCTCCATTGGTTCTTTGCGGATTATCCTCTACTACGTCATCATGTGATTTGTTTTTTGCTTATTTTGAATCTTGGTTCGTTAGATTTTTTGTGTAGTTTATAAGATGACCAATCAGTACATCACCTATATAAAATTATTTTACTGTTCAGCTTTCATTAACCCTTTAAAACAAACATAATTAAAAAGAAAACAACTATTCTGCTCTTCTTGAAGACAAGCGAGTCACATGTTTCAAAGTTAACGCAAGTGTCAAATAGCTAGTAAGTCAAGTCAGTTATTTACCAAACCAATATTGTAATCTTATTACTTCAACTTAAGAGATGTGGTATGTTTGACATTGTTGTTTCACAATGAACTGTAATAACTTGCAGGTCACCAATTCATATCTCTCGTTGTTTGATTGCACAAATTTCTACAAATGCTAACAATTCCCTAGTTTAGAGGTTCCCAAACTGTGGTCCGCGGCCCCCTGGTGTTCACAATAATACGTCAGCTTTACGAATTTAACATTTACTGAAAGAGTAACAAATCATATAAAATGTTAAGATATTTTAAACTAATATAGTAATATTTATATAAATCACAAATCAGTAATTATCATTAACGTAAAAACAGCTGTATTTATGTAATTGTGTAAATTCATTGATTTCCAGTTGGACTAACGCACATAAAATGGAAGTATAGATATAAGATAAATGTGGAGTTGGATCTTCGTTCGAAACTGTCAGACATTGACCCAATAATTCGTAAGATTGTTTAAGCAAAACAGTATCATCCTTCACATTAAAGTAAGTCATTATATTAAAAAAATATCCATGTTTAAATTCTTTTCATTGTTCCTTTCTTAAAACTGTAAATATAGTAAAATACACACATGATATACCAGTTACAAATGATAAAACTATTTTTATAACGGGAGCTGGTCCGCCAATACAGTAAAAAGGAACCCCTGCACTAGAATATTTAGAAAAATGAGTCCTAACTGACCAAGACCCAAAGTGTGGCTTCCAGTTGTCTTATCATCAGTGAAAGGCGATGCTTCCTGCCATTTAAAGACTTACAGAAAATCTTAGACTGTTAATAAGTTATATTCATTACAGAAAATCTTAGACTGTTAATAAGTTATATTCATTACAGAAAATCTTAGACTGTTAATAAGTTATATTCATTACAGAAAATCTTAGACTGTTAATAAGTTATATTCATTACAGAAGATCTTAGACTGTTAATAAGTTATATTCATTACAGAAAATCTTAGACTGTTAATAAGTTATATTCATTACAGAAAATCTTAGACTGTTAATAAGTTACATTCATTACAGAAAATCTTAGACTGTTAATAAGTTATATTCATTACAGAAGATCTTAGACTGTTAATAAGTTATATTCATTACAGAAAATCTTAGACTGTTAATAAGTTATATTCATTACAGAAGATCTTAGACTATTAATAAGTTATATTCATTACAGAAAATCTTAGACTGTTAATAAGTTATATTCATTACAGAAAATCTTAGACTGTTAATAAGTTATATTCATTACAGAAAATCTTAGATTGTTAATAAGTTATATTCATTACAGAATATCTTAGACTGTTAATAAGTTATATTCATTACAGAAAATCTTAGACTGTTAATAAGTTATATTCATTACAGAAAATCTTAGACTGTTAATAAGTTATATTCATTACAGAAGATCTTAGACTGTTAATAAGTTATATTCATTACAGAAAATCTTAGACTGTTAATAAGTTATATTCATTACAGAAAATCTTAGACTGTTAATAAGTTACATTCATTACAGAAAATCTTAGACTGTTAATAAGTTATATTCATTACAGAAGATCTTAGACTGTTAATAAGTTATATTCATTACAGAAAATCTTAGACTGTTAATAAGTTATATTCATTACAGAAGATCTTAGACTATTAATAAGTTATATTCATTACAGAAAATCTTAGACTGTTAATAAGTTATATTCATTACAGAAAATCTTAGACTGTTAATAAGTTATATTCATTACAGAAAATCTTAGATTGTTAATAAGTTATATTCATTACAGAATATCTTAGACTGTTAATAAGTTATATTCATTACACTGGCACGTGGTTTTTAGAGGACTCTTTATCACAGAGTAACTTTTACTACGTATCGGTTTATTTAATGAATATAAAAGCGATGAGTTTTCAAACTACAAGTGTACGTTCCTATTCAACTTACACAAGAAAATGACAGAGTTACCGATTAAAAAAAAATCTATGTTTCTGTTGTTGAATTTGGCGTGAAACTACTCGAGGATTGTCTGCTCTAGTTATCCCTAATTTTGAAGTGAAAGATTAGAGAGAAGGCTGTCAGTCAATACAACTCACCATCAATCCTTGGACTAGCTACGCTTTACCAAGTAAAAGTGGGAGTGACCATTACATTATAACATCCCCACGGCTGAGTATATTCGGTAGGGGGGCTCGAACTGTGACCCGTATCGTATATTTTAAGTATCACCAATTATAATTTTACTGATTCTAAAGAAATATATATGCAAAAACGGCTCGTTTGGGTTGAGAAAATATTTTACATAGAAGAGCGAACAACGTTTCGACCTTCTTCGGTCATCGTCAGGTTCACAAAGGTCATCGTCACGATGACCGAAGAAGGTCGAAACGTTGTTCGCTCTTCTATGTAAAATATTTTCTCAACCCAAACGAGCCGTTTTTACATATACATTTATCTACAAGTGGGTTTTCTCGACATCACTGATTCTAAAGAAGTTTGATCGCGTTATTAGTTTACTTCTTAATAATGTGTGTTATATATACCTATGATGTTCTTCTAATGTATTAGTAAACATAAAATCTGGAAACGATAAATCTAGACCTATAAAATACGTTATCGTTCTAACTTTATTACATAATATATATACCCCGACTACTCTGCTGTATCAATGATGAAAACTAAACCCTAATACTTTGTATCCTTAATTTGAATAATAGTATTTTTTCTACACACAAACACGCTGAGTATGTTATTATTTTCGAAATTATGATACATTATGACAATTCTAGCTTTTAAATGTAAATATTCACGTACAGCAGTCCGTGTGAGGATGAACAGAAACCAGAATTATGGTTTAATCGTGTGTTAACTAAATTATGATTAGGCTTAGCGAGATTTATCCTTAACTTCAGGCTTCCCTCCAATCAGGACCCGGCATGGTCAGGTGGTTAGGCCGCTTGATTTATAATTTAAGGGTCGTGGGTTTGAATCTCCATCACATCATACAAGCTCGCTCTTTCAGCCGTGGGGCATTATAATGTTACGGCCAATCTCACTATTCCTTGGTGAAAGAGTAACCCAAGAGTTGGCGGTGAGTGGTGATGACTAGCTGCCTTTCATCTCGTCTTACACTGTTAAATTGGGGACGGCTAGCGCAGATAGCCCTCGTGTAGATTTGTGCGAAATTCAAAACAAACAAACCCTTCAATCAGTGCTTTTTGAAGAAGCAGAAAAGCACATTATTAGGGTAAAAACGTGTTAATAACTTAACTATAATCGCAGACCGTCTTGCTCGACCACATGATCAGCTCGTTTTCATTACATTGCTACCTGTTCTTTAAAATAAAATCTGAGGAAGTTGTTTTGAATTAGGCACAAAGCTACACAATGGGCTATCTGTGTTCTGCCCACCACGGGTATCGAAACCGGTTTTTAGTGTTGTAAATCCGCAGACATACCTCTGAGCTACTGGGGGAAGGGGGAATCTGAGGAATACCAGCAAAGTGTAAACACTACTCAGAGATTTTCAGCTCTGGTATTTTAACTATTGATACTCCAAGGGACATTCACCTCACAAGACACGCTAGTTTGATATACAATAAAATGTGCGGTTTTTCTCTAGAGGGTGCTGCCATACTGTGTTTGTAACGACATAACAACTAACAAATTTAATAATTTTTTAAAACATGTTTTTTTTTAATAATTTTTCTTTGTGTATTAACAATAAACCTTTATATGACGCCATTAACATAAGTATGGTCTGCGAAACGTTCGCTGTTCATTCTTTCTTAGCTTCTTCCGCTTCGTTCAGTCAGGTTTTCTTTCACACTTTGTTTACGTTACCGTGAACCAAGACCGCCCCCTTGTGAGATTCTTGAGAAAACAAGAAATACCGTACTTAACCATGTCCGTTAGCGCCCCTAGCAAGGAAGAACAAAACAACAACAGCAACAAAAATTCCCGGAAACAGATTACTGCTTGGTTACGCTTTAGTTCGTCAGTACTAAAAAGTATGGTTTCAGATCAGCTGTGACCACTACATACTGCGATGAGCATGCGCACTCACTGCTGATTCTGAGGTAGTTTAGAGTTAATTGCATTTAAACAGAACATACAAACAGTGTTTGGTTGTTTGTTTTACAATTTTCGTCTAGAGTAAATAATTTATATTGTTTTGAATTTCGCGCAAAGCTACACGAGAGCTATCTGCGCTAACCATCTCTAATTCAGCAGTGTAAGACTAGAGGGAAGGCAGCTAGTCATCACCACCAACCACCACCTCTTGGGCTACTCTTTTACTAACGAATAGTGGGATTGACCATCACCTTATAACGTCCCCAGGGCTTGAAGGACGAGCATGTTTGGTGCGACGGGGATTCGAACTCGCGACCTTCGGATTACGAGGCGAGCGCCTAAACCACCTGGCCATGCCGTGCCATTCATCGGTAAAAAAGTAGCCCAAGAGTTGGTGGTGGATGGTGATGACTAGCTGCTTTCCCTCTAGTTTTACACTGCTAAATTATGGACGGTTACCGCAGATAGCACTCGTGTAGCTTTGCTCCAAATTCAAAACAAAAAAAAACTAATATTCTGCACGAAAATTCTGAAACGGTGAAATAACCGACAGAGTTTTAGGCTTAACTCGTAATAGAAAAGCGTTCAGATAAAAATTTGATACACATGAATTCATACTTTATTTAAAAGAAATATTTCAATGAAATAAATTAACTTTATAAACTTCATTAAAAATATAATGTTCATAAAATGTATTAGTAGTGTGATTAAGCCTTTTCTGAAATGCTGATGTTGGAATACTAATTCAAAAGTAAAACAACCTTTAATGTGTATATTTACGTATGTGTAGGCCCGGCATGGTCAAGCGTGTTTAGGCGTGCGACTCTAATCCGAGGGTCGCGGGTTCGCGCCCGCGTCGCGCTAAACATGCTCGCCCTCCCAGCCGTGGGGGTGTATAATGTTACGGTCAATCCCACTATTCGTTGGTAAAGAATAGCCCAAGAGTTGGCGGTGGGTGGTGATGACTAGCTGCCTTCCCTCTAGTCTTACACTGCTAAATTAGGGACGGCTAGCACAGATAGCCCTCGAGTAGCTTTGGGCGAAATTTAAAAAAAAAAAAACCAAAAAACAAACGTATGTGTATTTTCGAAGAAAAATATTTATGGACAACCAGGAAGACACATTAATATTAGAAATAAATGACGTTATAACACCAGTGCTGTTTTTACTTAACTAAACACTCAAATCTTTGTACTGTCAGTTTCTGGTGGTGTTTTAGTGAACACTCCTGAAGGAGCTATAGATCGAAACATTGAGTGTTTAGTTAAATAAAAACAATATTTAGTGTTATAAATAAAAACCATATTTAGTGTTATAAATAAAAGCCATATTTAGTGTTATAAATGTTTGTTTTTGGTATTAACTTTCTGTTTTTTGTTGGTAACCTGTCACTCAGGTTTTAATGTGTATGTGATTTATGTACTTTTGATATGAATACTTATACACAGGATGTTAATTGTTCAAAAACATAAGACTATCGAATTCAAAGTTAGTGATAACTGAGTTTAGAAGGAAACGTTTCTTCTAACAGTTTTCTATATTCCATATGTAAATAACATGAGTAGTTGAAGCTGTGGCCCGGCATGGCCAAGTGTGTTAAGGCGTTCGACTCGTACGTAATTCGAGGGTCGCGGGTTCGAATCCCCTTCGCACCAAACATGCTTGCACCTTCAGCCGTGGGGGCGTTATAATGTGACAGTCAGTCTCACAATTCGTTGGTAAAAGAGTAGCCCAAGAGTTGGCGGTGGGTGGTGATGATAGCTGCCTTCCCTCTAGTCTTACACTGCTAAATTAGGGACGGTTAGCGCTTATACCTGTAGTGGTAAGAACGAAAACAGTACGAATGTAAAATATTCCTTTGATTTCACAGCTTAGACACATAATGCATTAATTTTAGTGATGTGTTAGAACAATAATAAAAAGAAACAACAGCAACAACAAAAACACTATGGAACTGATTTTAGTTATAAAGTTTTGAAGCCGTAACTTCCGCATTGTTAGCTCAGTATACGGAGTTAGGACTAACAAAGTTCTCATAGAGGCTAAACCTGAAAGATGTTGGTTTTACGGCTGGAAATATTAATGGTGAAGGTACGCGAATGACCACGAAACAGTGCATTCCAGTCTTTATGAGAAGAGCTTTAGAGCGGTATATTTAATTAGCTGTATTGATTATCAGGCTATAAGGGTTTCTATTTTAGTTTCATTATTAAGCTGATATTGGTTTTCATTTTAGACCTAAAATGCTTGCTCTTATTGGGAGCTAATAATAATAATACTTAAAAACACCTTGTTTAGCGTATTTATCCAGTACGAACGCGTATAAAATGTAGGTTTATTATTAACAATGTATTTGTAGGTGTGATATAGACAGCTTTACACATGAAGTGTTAGATGTAGGATAAAAACAACACTGAAGAGAACAAAACTAATCATTGAAGTCAGATATTTAATGATAGCTCTTGTTTCGTCACTCAACAATTAAAAATATTAATATGATTTTGGAGTGTGTTTGTTTGTTCTAAATCTCATGCAAAGCTACACGAGGGCTATCACTTTATAACACCATCACGGCTGAAAGAGCGCCCACGTTTGGCTTGACGGAGTTTTAAACCCGCGACCTTCACATTACGAGTCGAGCACCCTAACTACCTGGCCATGCCGAGCCATTTCTATCCAGAAACTTGTACGTTTTCATAACATACGCTGTAATTTCACAAATGACCCCTTAGTTTCCGATAAAACCAGATTGTCTAACTCCTTCTAAATATCAGCTTAAAGCAGAGAGAGTTTGTTTGCTTGTTTGGAATTAAGTACAAAGCTACACAATGGGCTATCTGTTCTTTGTCCATCACGGGTATCGAAACCCGATTTCTAGAGTTGTAAGTCCGCAGACATAATGCTGTACGACTTGGATGGCAACAGTATACATACATAACAACTAAGTTGAACTGTTTTATAACATTGTTGTAATCATTCGTTTCGAAGATCACAAAGTTTCATTGTCACACCAAAGTTCTCAGTATTTCAGGCGTTTTGTTTAACTACGAAACGACTCTGTATATACGCTTGAACACGTGTTAAATACAAAACGTAGATTTATAACTAATACGTTTATAAATCTATGTGCAACTGCACGTATTGTGGTGTAGTGCTATTAATGTTTGGAAGTACTTTCAAAGTAACGACACACTTACATGATTTATACACAGTTTCCAAGAATGATGCTAGCATGTTCAACATGCCGTACTTGCTAGTTTGAAGAACGTACATAAACATATGCATGCAAATCAAGAACAAGAAACGAAATATTCAACAAACAGTAAAAGTGTTGGAAATTCTCCGAGTTTTAAACATTACATTGTGGTTAGACCGCTTGACCTGCAATCTGAGGGTTGCGGGTTCGAACCCCGTTCCGCCAAATATGTACACCATTTCAGTCAGGGGTATTTTTAATGTGACGGTTAATCTCACTATTCGTTGGCAAAGGAGTAGCCGAAGAGTTGGCGGTGGGTGGTGATGACTAGTTGCCTTCCCTCTAGTCTTACACTACTAAATTAGGGACGGCTAGCGCAGATAGCCCTCGAGTAGCTTTGTGCGAAATTCAAACAACTCTCCCAGTAGAAGTAACTATCAAACAGTGTTCTAATACATGCCAAAGCTATGTTTATACAGTAAGTGATCTTGCGTAACAAATCTAGTTTACTATAAACTTTGTTATATCATTAAGTGTTTCTAATCGATACCATTTCTGTTTTTTAAAGAGTAGCTAATCCACGAGGCGACAAGAACGGCATATGACTGTTGTCATGGAAACAGGAAGGCTGTCTAAAGGGTCGCGTTTCCTGTTAGGTGCACTATCAGTACTATTTTACATCGAAGGTAAGTCTAACCTGACCTTCAATAGACAGCATTTGTCTTCTTCCAAGGTTTACGAAAATGACTTATGTAAATATTCTTAGTTAAACTAGACATGTAGTATAAGAGTCGTTGACTTAATGAGCAAATATATAAAACAAAACTGATGTAAAAAAATGATAGCATATAAAAGCAACAAAAAGAATAAGAAAGAACAACTAGTTTACATTTCGCGCTTTTTTGTTTTATATATGCGAAACACGTAAGGTCACGTGTTTTGTTTTTCACTATTTTTGGTCAACATTCTAATAGGCTCTTCACCTTAGTGCTATATCTTAAAGACCGAGCGTCTAACTACTATGGTACAAGTGATAACACATTCTGAATACTCTCACGTGTACTTAACCACAATCCCCGCTTCGCTTGCGTTTTGATCGAGAGTGCATGTGAGTTCACCAGGTGGCGCCTGAACAATGTAGGAAGTGGTCAATACATATTTTTGTCAATTAACTTTCAATGAAGCGCGTCACTTGGTCAGCCAACCACGACAACATATCGCTACGGTGAATGTTTCTTTCCAATTTCCTGAAACAGACGTTCAATTACATGCTGAATGTTTTAGGACATTCTTAAGATTACCATATTATGAAGATAAAATATGGAGAACAGCCTACGCACGTGAGATGAGAACGATAACTATACAACTATTTAGGAATAGGTGATTGGAGAGTCATTTTTATTCGCTGACATTTCTCGATTTTTTGTTTGTTTCGTTTTTGCTTCCAGACACTGTATTTAGCCCCCAGTGGCTCAGGGGTAAATCTAAGCGCTTGTAATCAGGGCCAGATTAATGGTTTTATTGGCCTTAGGCTTTTCAACTTATAGAGGCCCCCTAGAGAAGAAACCTTTACGTGCAATACATTTACAGTCATAGCTTGTGGTCTACTAATTAGTGTGAGGCCCTGGGTTTCAGCCTGGTAGGCCCATGTCTTAATCCGGAGTGCTTGTACCACTAAAATTGGGTTCAATACCTGTGGTGGGTAGAGCATTGATAGCCAGTTATATAACTTTGTGCTAAATAACCACCTTTTGCCTTTCACATGGTCAGTGATATATCAAGGGGCTTATCACGCCATAAACATGGGTTCGATATCCTTCGGTGTCCAGAGCACGGATAGTCTATTGTGTAGGCTTGCGCTTAACAACAAACTCATGCTATCTTTCAGTAGAGCGGTAAGTTTACGGTCTTACAACACTAAAATCCGGGGTTCGGTTCCCTTGGTGCACACAGATCATAGCTCAATGTAATTTTGCTCTAAAAACATGTTCTTATGATATCGTAATAACTGTGTTAATCTGCAAGAGGGGTTCAGTTTTAGTCAAAGATTGAAAATTTCCTTTTAGGGCTTTTCTGGACTAGCCGTAAGTATATATAAAAAAATCTAAATGACTCAGATAACCTGAAGGCTACGAAGTATACGTGAATTCACTAGTGCAAACAATAGCCACTGTGGGTGCGCATGACCAGTCAGAGTACTCTTCAGCAGTTCCACTCGTTTCGTTCCTTTCGACAAATGAAAGTTATTTTATGCCTTTTGTTTTATAATAGAAGCAGTAAGTCATTATACAGCGAATAAGTAAAAGGAACATTTAGATTTAACTTCTCACATTTAACATAAATTAGAAATGAACTGAACTGATAGCGGAACCGTGCATCAGGTGTCACTGTAACCACAATGTTTGTTGTTAAACGCAATGAGCTATTTGTGATCTGCTCACCGTAGGGTATCGAACCCAATTTTCAGAGTTATAAAGCCTCAGACTTACTGCTGAGACACTAACTTCTTTGTTTGTTTGATTTGAAGTCAAACACAAAGCTACGCATTATTTGTGCTCTGCCTACCACGGGATATCGAAACTCGGTTTCTAGCGTTGTAAGTCCGCTACGGTACCGCTGTGCCACTGGGGTGCGCTACTAGTGAACCTTCATTACGTTACATTTCTACGATAAATGCAGACACCTTCTCAGCCTATCCTACTTTCATTTTCAATATTATAAGATCTTCATCTAAGAAATCTGAGTTGTTTGTCTTTGAAATTTTGAATTTCGCGCAAAACTACTCGAGGGCTATCTGCGCTAGCCGTCCCTAATTTAGCAGTGTAAGGCTCGAGGGAAGGCAGCTAGTCATCACCACCCACGGCCAACTCTTGGTCTACTCTTTTAATAGTGGGATTAACTGTAACATTAAAGCGACCCCACGGCTGAAAGGGCGAGCATGTTTGTCGTGACTGGGATTAGAACCCTGGACCCTCAGATTACAAGTTGAGTGCCCGAACCACTTTTCAATGACTATTATGTAGTATGCACGTGTTAATCATACTTTGTTTTAGTTTACTCGTAATAAATACGTGTTAGAAATGTTTTCTGGATGGTTCGTATTAATATATTTATGTTAAGGATGTTTCCTGGATGGCTCATGTTAATATATGCATGTTAAGGATGTTTCCTGGATGGCTCATGTTAATATATGCATGTTAAGGATGTTTCCTGGATGGTTGATGTTAATATATTTATGTTAAGG
This sequence comes from Tachypleus tridentatus, assembly GCF_004210375.1. Lineage (NCBI taxonomy): Eukaryota > Metazoa > Arthropoda > Merostomata > Xiphosura > Limulidae > Tachypleus > Tachypleus tridentatus. Next base: position 100,397,453 of record NC_134827.1, read on the forward strand.
ATGTTTTCTGGATGGTTGATGTTAATATACTTATGTTAAGGATGTTTCCTGGATGGTTCATGTTGATATATGCATGTTGAGAATGTTTTCTGAATGGTTCATGTTAATATATGCATGTTAAGGATGTTTTCTGAATGGTTCATGTTAATATATGCATGTTAAGGATGTTTTCTGGATGGTTCGTAGCATAGTTCTCTAATTTTTTTTGTAGTTAAACACAAACCTTTATTCATCACGGGTATCGAAACCCGGTTTCTAACGTTGTAAGTTCGCAGACATACCGCTGTGCCACTAGAAGGCTCTACTCTAAAAGATCGTACATATTTCCGAACTTCTAGTCTGTATATATATCCTAGTAAACCTATTTTCTAGGAGAAATGGAAAAGAAACCTAAATTTGTTTTTTCGTTGTTTTATATATAACTATATATTTTTTGAGTATCTTTACATGTTAGTGCGTGATTTTACTTGTATGACTGTCAATTTTTCCTTTTAACCAACGTTTCATCGTTGATACTTCATTAGGGTTAGCATACACAACTGTTTCTGGGATAGTTTTAGCTGGGTACAAGAAACCTTACTGTTACATTTACCAGCTATGCAACATTTATTTACACGGAAGTTTTAAAAGAATTAAGTATATAAAATACAGGTCTTAGCTGTAAAGGACTAGTTCCTTAAGTCAAATGTATATGACAGGTTAATATATTCATATTTCCTTTCCCGTACAATCAAGAGCGCGCGCCTCTGTATAGACATCTTTTTGCACCTATGTGTTTACAACAGTAAAAGACTTACGTAGCGTTTCAGGATTCACAACTCGAAAGAATTTTATTTGTTTTGTTCAAAATAACAGGAATCATCCGGCTTCTTCAAGACTCTTCTCTGTTCGACGACGTCACCTAATACCAACTGAGAACGTTTCCGCTTCTGGTTTGGTTTGTTTTGAATTTCTCGCAAAGCTACACAAAGGCTATCTGTGCTAGTCGTCCCTAATTTAGCAGTGTAAGACTAGAGGGTAGGCAGCTAGTCATTACCACCCACCGCCAACTCTTGGCTACTCTTTTACCAACGAATAGCGGAATTAACCGTCACTTTATAACGCCTGGCTGAAAGGGCAAGCATGTTTGGTGTGACAGGGATTCGAACCCGCGACTCTCGGATTACAAGTCGATTGCCTCAACCACCTGGCCATGCCGGACCGTTTCTGGAAAACATAACCTTAAAGCACGCACCGAAGGAAGTGTTAAACACTTGCACGTGCAAAGAAAATTACCATTTTCTTGCGCGTCATATTAAATGTTGTCTATTAATTGTTTTTATCAAGCTGTCGAAGCTCTTTAGATAAATCGTATTTTCTTAACGTAGCCCAATATTCGATTTTTGGAAAAAATATTAAAAATGGCGATTCACACTTTGGGGTTATGGGTGCGTTATTAGGGTAACAGTCAAATTCTACTTGATACATTAAAGAGAAACGACAACGGTTGGCGATTAAATCTAGCAGCTCAAACTTTGGAACGACTACTGCAGATAGCCCTTGAGCAGTTAAGTGCAAATACTTGAAAACAAACGTAGGTTTTCAATTTTCTTGGCCAGGTGGTTAAGACTCGTCATGTGAGAATCGCGGGTTCAAATCCCTATCGCACCAAACATCCTCGCCCTTTCAGCCGTGGGGGCATTATAATGTGACGGTCATTCCCAGTATTCGTTTGTAAAAGAGTAGCCCAAGAGTTGGCGGGTAATGACGATGACTAGTTACCTTCCCTGTAAGATTTCACTGCTAAATTAGAAACGGCTACCGCAGATACCCCTCATGTAGCTTTGCGTGAAATTTAAACCAAACCAAGCACAATAAAGTAGGTGTCAACTCACGTTAGGCCTATTTACACCCACTAACACAATGTGACTTTGCTGTTGTTTATAAACGGAGATTTTTTTTTCCATGTGGGCACCAAGTGAATTAGTCGAAAGTATACACGCACTTTATGTTGATTAGTTGTTTGCATGATTCAGCGATTTTGACACTCGAGTTTTTCATCTGTAAATTAGATATATTTTCTTAGGAAAAATTTACTTAAAATTATTCGAATTTTGATTTCTTTCAGCAAGAATTACCTTCGAAAAGCTAACGAACCTGGTTTATCCAGGTAACACCTATTATACTATACGAAACCTTTCCCTGTACGAATGTCAAGGCTGGTGTAGGGATGAAGTGGATTGCGTGGCTGCAGTGTTCAGGTTCGTGGTCAACCCACTGACCCCTGTTCAAGATACCACCTGTATGCTACAGAATGAAACGAAGTCAACGCATCCTGCAGTGACACCACAGAAGAGTAGCAATACCTATCATCTTACCAAACTACATGTTCTCTCAGGTAGGATTTACATCTTTCTTCCATATATCTTCTGTTTTAACCATCGATTGGATTTCAAGTAATTGTTAAAACAAATAATTTGTAAGTTGGTAAGTAAAACAACAGTCTCTGTTAAGTATCTTTAAGAACACAATTAATAAGCACAAAAGAAACAACAACACAGAAACAAACTCATCATTTCATATATATGTAGGTCAATAATAAACATTAGTGATTATTAACAGCGGGTGATGACACGGAAATTTTGAATCAAGTACCTGGGTTGAAAGAAAAATATATTGGTACAACTCCTCATAAGTTTTTATGTACGGCATTAAAATGGTCTGAAACGAAAGTTATAGGGTATCGTACTAAATTGATTTTTTATTTTAAATAGTATGAATGGTGATTACACATTACATACTTATGTATTGCTATGTTTTTGCTGATGTTAAAGTTTCTATAACTAACTAGTGAATAAAGACGATTTGTTTTTTATTAATATTTTCTCTTCTTTTTTTTTCTTTTAAAGAAAACGTCTGTAATCGGCTTTGGGCGTTTGAGAGGGTTCCAAAAAAAACTCTTAGAGGATTGGATAGTACCATAATCTTGGCATCCAGTAAAACGTCGTGTCTTATAGCGTGTTTAAACGAGAATCGTTTTGTATGTCGTTCAGTGGAATTTAATTACAGGAAACTACAGTGTCACTTGAGTGTTTATGATCGGAGGTCACCTGGAGTCTTCGTCGATATGGTTTATTCCATGGATGTAGATTACTTTGAGAATTCCTGTCTCCAGTGTAAGCCAACTAGCACAGTAAACGTAATTAACACGTAAAAATAAATGTTAAATATACACATTGTACATATGTTACCTACGGTTTGGTTTATGTTTAGTTGTTTTTTTTAATCAATCGGTACAAAAAACACAGTTAACGCTTTTGAACACCTTTTTTTTTTTTTAAAGTAAGCCTTTGTTATTGACTCTGGGTAACCTAACATATTTTAATTACAAAATTAGAGTCCATTCCACCAAACATATTCACCATTTCAGTCGAGTGGGATTATAAAGTAACGGTCAATCCCACTATTTGTATTTCTTAGACTCTGTAAAGTAACTTTATATTGTAGATAAAATTATCGTTTTGAACGAACAAAAATAATATATTAATTTAATAAAGATACTATTTTATTTACTGAACTCTACCAAACACATAATGTATTAGTTCTTTTTATTATTTAGCGAAAGAAATATGCAGTTCTGGAGATAGAAACTACGATCATCCGGCCCTCCCGATCTCTCAAGAATCATTGGTGCATTTTGTTGAACTGAATTATTATCCTGACAAGGAATTGTTGGTAAGGTAATTAGATATAGTTATGTAATAAAACGAATTGTTTGTCCTGTGCAAAATAGCTAAATGATCAAATAACAAATATGTGTTCAGAATTACTAACATATATAAATACATATATATATTAATCACGTTGATAATAAGGTTCGTTTACACGGTTAGGTGAAAATATATTCAAAGAACTGAAAATACGTTAATACGTTTTCACTTTGATTCTATTATGACGTAGAGTAAGCTGGCAGCTGTTAGGCCGGGTTCTTGATATGATAGGTTTGTTGTTTTTTCATACTTAAATAATCATATTTTATTTGTTTGATAATAAAAACAAAATCGTTATGTTGTTTTAGCATTCATGTTCACAGTATATGATCGAAATATTAAAGTATTGTGTTGGCTGTGGCATCTCTTAAAATCCATTGTTTACCACTCAAAAGGCTTAAGTTTTATTATGGTTAACGTGCAAAGTGCTTAATGACGAATATATATAAAGATATATCTTATATGTACGAAACGTTAGCTTATAAATGAAGTTGTTTAAACTAAGTTCGCGATATAATTTAAAACAAAAACGTTGCTTTTTAATATTTCATCCCTCCCTCTTATTTAATGTTTTAAATTAAAAAGTTTATCGTTGGTTAGGCTTAACAGAAACCTTGTGGCGTTGAAGAATACTGTTTTTATCCATCAAGTGTTTGTACTAAATTTCTTAGACAAGCAGTTAGGCACAAGATCTAAGGCCTCATTGTTAGGTGGAGACAATTGGGTATTGTAAGGAAGTAGTTATGTTTTAAACAGCGCATGCCACTTGTCAGTTTGTGAAATAACTTAGCAGGTATAGGTTGGAATATGTAGCCACCTTTTTCACTTTTTAACATTGGAAAACTTTTTTTTTTATGTGTATGTTTGTAAATTGACCTAGGATTGGGAGGTCCCCTGATGACCGTTGACGCTATTCCTGCTAAGGGGCTGACCGATATTCAAAAGGGTCATTATTACAAAAATGTTCCGCCCCTAGTAATAGACTCTCTTTTATTCTTTTTAATGTCATTCAAGTTTTTCACCCTGTTTGTGTAATATTATTATTATAAGTAATTGTTGTTATTATTATTATTATCATTCAGATATTTGACTTTTTTTTAAATGAGAAAGTTTTAAGGGAAATGATAATATAAGTCTCTGGAATGATTATAAATATACATAAATGTTATTGTCTTATATCCCTTGTATAACGCTGCACACATTTCTTTTTATGTAACATAACAACCAGAGTAAACATTAGGCCAACATAAGTAATTGCTTTTACGTTCAATTTTCGGAAAATCGTGCTCTGACCATCACTAATGTGTTTGCGTTTTAAATTTGTTTCTCACAATCAAGTTCTCGATCGAAGAAACTGTCAGAATTGAAAGGGTTAAAGTTGTGTTATGACGTTATACTACACAACACACCACTACAACCACGGTCAAAGAAAAACAATTTATTATATATAACGAAAGACATAAAGTAATAATAAAACCTTTCAAACAACCATAAATACAAATTTTACTCCTAACAACAACGAAAAAGCAAAAGCTATCCACGACTAAGTTAAAAAACAACACAACATAAATCTCAGTGCTACTAAATTCAATAAATATCAGTGGATGTAGAGAAAAGAACCAGAAAAAAATATAAAACCTAATTTATCAGATAATTCATCACAATGTTCCAAAATTAAACTACTTTTGAACATTAATATCAAGCAATACTACTACGTCTCGCGAACTAACTCGTTTTAAAGATTAAGAAATGCTTTTTATTTAATGGTTAGATTACGAGTTACATCTCACGTGACGTTCTATTGGCATAAATCTACGTAAACTTTCACATGTTTCATCGCTCGGAGAAGCTTGTGTCAGTTTCATAATACCTATTCAAAATAAACCTGCTCTAGACAGAAAGTGAATTAACGCTTTAATGGAACTAAAAATTCATAGTTTAATTTAATTAAACGATGGAAAGAATAATAAATAAACAGTGAACAAATTAAAAATAGAATTAATTATCTCACAACATCCTTTATCTACCATCTACGCATTTTCTAAATGCTATGTTTAAATACTGTGATATTGTAATATTGAGAACAAACAACTAAATGCTGAACACAACACCAGCAGGTAGATGAACAAGATATCTTGGCCTTATGCCATCTATACGAAGAAATTTTGTTGAAACAAACACTTACTTCCAAAGCATTTTATGTCATAAAACTAATTTGAATTTTCTAGGTTAACAACGAAAATGACTGTTTGCGGTTGTGTACCATTGAAAATGAGTATATATGTCGTTCCATGCTCTTTCGTTATAACGTCCGCCCCAGACAACCCAACTGTGCTTTATACCATATAGATCACGTTACTTTTCCAGAGGGCGCTAAAACTTATTTAAATCCAAATCCACCTCCTTTATTGGACAATAGAAATACTGTTGGAGTCTACTTAGAAGCTATTTGTGGAAGTAAGTTAAAATTGATTTTGTTACTAAATGGAGTCTAGCATTTTACTGTCTTCACACACACATGTATTTAATTATTTGATTCAACTGAACCCTCATTGGCTACCTACTATCTTATAATATTACTTTAAAAAAAAAGATGTAGACATTTTAAGAGCGACCTCTCCGTTCTGTGAAAGTGAAATATTCTGAAAAAGTGAAAATCAATACCTCACTGAGTCATTGATAGCATAATTAAACGTGTGACTTTAAACCGTTGCAGGATTCAAACCCATGATTCTGTTTCAGTAATACTTACCGTGCAGAATTCTTACCCGCGAATCTAGTCACTAGGCGAATGTTGTCACGTCTTCCCTTTACGACAAATATCAGGTACACAATGTCATGATAATTTGGAGACTTTTTGGATTTTTGCTTATTCGGAGCACGAAACTTTCTTCCCGGATCGACATGGCCAAGTAGTTCGAATCTCCGTCACATCATACATTCTCGCCCTTTCAGCCGTGGGGGCGTTATAAAGTGACGGTCAATCTCACTATTCGTTGGTAAAAGAGTAGCCCAAGAGTTAGCGGTGTGTGATGATGACTAGCTACCTTCCCTCTAGTGTTACACTGCTAAATTAGGGACGGCTAGCGCAGATAGCCCTCATGTAGCTTTGCGCGAGATTAAAAACAAACAATCAGACAGTTCTGATGTAGCTTTGCGTAAAATTCAAAAACAAACAAACAAGACTTTCCCTCCCCCCTTCTCAGGTTTTATATAGTATGACATATTAACAAGGTTACCCCTGTGTCCAATAACCAAACTAAGGTTCAAGTCATGAAAATTCATGGCAGAGGAGTACATCGATACGGATGACATGGCGGACTAATCTTCTAAACAACTACTACTCTCCCAAAGAAAAAAGAAAGCGTTAACGTTTGGAAAATATAATACGTTAATATTCTCAGTTCGAGATGTAATGGTTTGAACTGTTCATTATCCAGTTAATATACTGAGCTCAGAATCCGATTCTTTTATATGTCAGTTTTAAGTGTTTATAGAAATTCTCAGAGTGGAGCATGGTTTTCTGAACTCAGAATTTCATATTTATTGGCTAAGTCTGTGAGGCAATGAAACAGAAAAATTAGAGAATTCGAATCCCCTTGGACACAGTTTTTATTTCTTCAAAACTTGAAAATATATGTATATAATGTGAGTATGGGTGTAGTAACAGTAGTGCACGACTGTACGTGTGTAGGAATTTAAACTTTCTGGTTTCTCAACCTCTCCCTTCATTTTTTACAAAACGAAGTTAATTTGGGCTTACGGATTTGTAATCCCCACAGCATATAAAAGTAAGAAGGAGGATCACTTGGATGAAACCAAGGTTTTGGGGACTCTCAGGTTTGATGGCATTAACTAGAAAATTGGTATTAAATTGTTTGTTTGCTTTTGAATTTCGCGAAAGATACACGAGGGCTATCTGCGCTAGCCGTTCCTAATTTTGCAGTGTAAGACTAGAGGGAAGGCAGCTAGTCATCACCACCAACCGCCAACTCTTGACCTACTCTTTTACCAACTAATAGTGGGATTGACCGAGACATTATGATACCCCCTCGACTGAAAGAGCGAGCATGTTTGGTGTGACGAGGATTCGAACCCGTGACCCTCAGATTACGAGTCGAACAATCTAGCCACCTGGTCAGTTTATAAGGAATCGTTTAAAATAAAACCGATTTACTGGAAAATTGGAAGTAACGTGTGTGAAGCCGTTTAAAGAAATAATATAAGTTCCGATTCTAGACATTTCAAATTGTGACCCTCCAAATAAAAAACAACAACAAAGGTGTTTGGGAGAATTTCAGGACTGAATCCACAAACTTACACAGAAATCAGAATAGATATGTAAGAGGTCATTTAAAATCATGTCCGTACCTTTAGGTTTACATGAAGGTCCAAGGTTTCGTCTGAGTCTCTCAGGATTAGTTGAACGAATTTATTTAAAATAAACAAAATTTTCATGTAAGTAATCGCTAATAACAAGGTGTACAAAATATTTTTATTGTGGTTTTCTCGTGAATTTTCGAGAGTAATTCATAAATAGGTTTTAAAAATATTATTATAATTTGGTAAAAAACACAGACAAACACAATGGAGAATAAATATAATGTCTTCTAATTAGTTTGCGAAATAGCTTACTAAAGAAAAAAGTAGTAGCTTGGAAAACCAAGTGAATAAATATATAAAAAATAATAATTATTAAGAAATAATATAACAGGATTTCTCAAATGGTCTATGACGTCATCTTAGTTCAATATGTTTTGTTGCAGACGGCACTTCAAGGCATCAAATAGGTAGTGGTTCAGTTGACGTCAAAGTGCCACCTGGATTCCAAGATGCGACACATTCATCATTAATCACTGCTGATAACGTGGATCCAGCATGCGATGCCTATGGATTTTGTTACGATGGTAAGTTTCACCTAAACTACAGATAAAATAAACCAGCTTAAACTCATTTAGGTAATAACTAGTGGGAATATAATATGATAATTATTTTTGTATCTACACGACCTGCCAATAAGTAAACAGACATCCCCGAAAATGCAAACTGACCATCTGCAGGGCGTTAACAACAAATAAACCCTGTTATAGCTCAGTAAACAGAAGGGAATACAAACATCCGTGTCACCACGAAAAAATATATCAAGGATTAAACGTACTTTCACAATGTTGCATAGTTGGATCATTATAGGATCAGCAAGGTATCCACAGTGAACGTGCATATTCAGTCACGTCAGAAAACAACAGTTTAAATTCAGTCATTGTGCTCCAAACTCAGAGTACGGACGTTCTGCTTTGTGGGGAGACGTGTGAAGAGTGACCAACTTAATACAGCTGGTACTAATGCAGGACAGGGTGCTCCAACAGCCATCAGTAGTTAACTCCACAGTATGACCTATAATACCAAAGCAGCTAGATGAAAGCCACATCAGATAACATCACAAACATTGGGCATCACACCATCCTTACCTTTTGGATACTGTTTTTCTTATTCCGACAAGTCTAGATATACCAAGTTCTGGACACTGGACACACCTGAATTTGGCGACTGCCTTCCCAGCAACTTTAGTCGATCAGACTGTAAGCCATGATAAAATGGAACAGTAGCTATGACAAGATAGAACAGTGGCTATGATAAGATAGAACACTTGTCACGATAAGGTAGAACAACAGCCATGACAAGATAAAACAACAGCTCTGATAAGTTAGAACAGTTGTCATGATAAGATAAAACAGTGGCTATGATAAGATAGAACAGTTGCTATGATAAATTACAACAGTAGCCATGACAAGAAAGAACAGTGGCTATGATAAATTACAACAGTAGCCATGACAAGAAAGAACAGTGGCTATGATAAATTACAACAACAGATAAGATAGAACAGTGCCATAAATTACAACAGTAGCCATGACAAAAGAACAGTGGCTATGATAAATTACGACAGTAGCCATGACAAGAAAGAACAGTGGCTATGATAAGATAGAACAGTAGCTATGATAAGATAGAACAGTGGCTATGATAAGATAGAACAGCAGCTATGATAAGATAGAACAGTGGTTATGATAAGATAGAACAGCAGCTATGATAAGATAGAACAGTGGTTATGATAAGATAGAACAGTAGCTATGATAAGATAGAACAGTGGTTATGATAAGATAGAACAGTAGCTATGATAAGATAGAACAGTGGCTATGATAAGATAGAACAGTGGCTATGATAAGATAGAACAGTGGCTACGATAAGATAGAACAGAAGCTATGATAAGATAGAACAGCAGCTATGATAAGATAAAACAGTGGCTATGATAAGATAGAACAGTATCCATGACAAGATACACAGTTATTACTGTTTTAATGTAGAGTGTCACACTATCTTCTTATGCCAGTGACCATATTACCAGACAAGGCTGTATTTTTTTCCATAATGAGGCACTCCAAATCGAGCCACCAAACGAAGGCTTTAACCTCAAGGTATTACCACTGTCTCATGGGCATACCGTGTACGAATTGTAACAGACATGTGTGAGTCCATTCTTGGCATTCTACACGAAAATGTCCTAAATAACCAACTTCTATAGATGCCATTATCTTCGTTTTTCGCCAAGCCTATAATTCAAGTTTTGCAAATACGATTCAGTATTGTAAATATAGATCCACTAAATATTAATAATACATTGGTTCCTTTTTCCATATTGATTTAATTAAAAGAAAAATAGCTTTATTTCTGATGTGGATGACCATTTACATATTGTCTAATTTCAGTTGTTAAAGTCCGTTGTATATTATCAACAGATTACACAACAACGTAACATTATATAATATAGCATAAGCTATAAAAATTATGAAAAATAACTTTTATTTATCGTAATATCTTTAAAAACAGTGATATTATAGTATCCATTACATGCCTTTATGTTTGATTCGTGAAGTTAGTTTTTCAGTAACAAAACTGGTTATGCCTATGATGCTAAGTTATTTTAATGGCTTTTTAGGGATAACCACCATACCCACAATCGGCTGCGGACAGTGGTAGTATGTTTGGGGATGTTGTAGGTTACATCCAACATAGTTTCCTTTGCTAGTTGTCTTTTTATTCTATTGCGCTTTCTGGATCACGTCTGATAGACATGTGTTCCCAATGTTTTGGGGAGATATCGATGAAGACATTTTTCTCTATAAATAATACCTTTTACACATTCTTGACAAGTGGTATAATTTTTTGTTTTGAATTTGTGTTCCTGGAGAAATAGTTGGTTAATTTATTTATTTGGATTTGCTTTTATAAACTTCGTAATTTTGTTCATAATAATAGCTTTAGTTCCACTTTCATAAGTTTGATTTAACTTTTTTTTTTTTTTCATTTTGATGTTTTTTCCTTTAGTGTCTCTGCAGTGCACAGACAGAAATATTGTCGTGTTCATAAACACAAACCAACCTTTCCACGGTCGAATCTATGCCTTGGGAAGGAGTGAAACGTGTAACTCCAACATTCTAAATGGTCAGAAATTTCGACTTGATGTTTCTTTGACTGGACAGGATTGTAATACACAGTCACTGGTAAATAAAATATAAATAAAAAATAAAAAAATAATTTCGATTCATTAGCAATCAGCTTTGATTTTTGTTTTTACTTATAATTAATGTGAAAATTATTAAAACACTTGGTAAAAATCAAATGTAAAGGAGGCGTTGTTAATGGACTATATTTGTCCAGACACGTTGTTCAGAAACTTCCTAGAAGGATGGAATACAGTAACATCGCCTTTCAAAATTCCGTTCCACCATACATGCTCACCTATTCAGCCTTGGGTGGTTTATAATTTAACGGTGTGTGTTTGTGGTTTCTTATAGCAAAGCCACATCAGGCTATCGGCTCAGCCCAACGAGGAGAATCGAACCCCTGATTTTAGCATTGTAAATCCGTAGACATACCGCTGTACTAGCGGCGGGCTAATTTAACGGTAAGTCCAACTATTCGTTGGTTTAAAAATATAGCCCAAGAGATGGCGCTGAGTAGTGTTGAATAGTTCCTTTCCCTCTATCACTAAATTAGGGAGGCCCGACATGGCTACGTGGTTAAGGCACTCGACTCGTAATCTGAGGGTCGCGGGTTCGAATACCGTCACACCAAACATTCTCCCTCCTTTTAGCCATGGGGATGTTATAATGTGACGGTTAATTTCACTATTTGTTGGTAAAAGAGTAGCCTGAGGGTTGGCGGTGGGTGGTGATGACTAGCTGCCTTCCCTCTAGTCTTACACTGCTAAATTAGGGACGGCTAGCGCAGATAGCGATTGTGTGGCTTTGCGCGACATTAAAAAACAAACAGACACTAAATTAGGGACGGCTGTAATAGATAGCCCTCTTGTAGCTTTGTGCGAAATTCAAAACAAACAAACAAAATTTTAGTTAAATAACATGAGTTATATTGATGAATAAAAATACAACAACATGTTCAAAATACAACTCTAATGCTTCTTCATTTTGTAACCTTTTTCGTGATGCCATTTTGGATCGAAAATGAAACAATATGTAAGTAGGTAAAAAATGTATGTATGCTGACATCTAGCGTTGAGGTTAGGTATTATTGAGAACGAATTAACTCGTCCGTGGCACTGTGTTACCGATCGGCGTGGACGAGTTATCTCGTATACGGCACTGAACAGGTTAAACAAATATAATATAAAGAACAAAGATTTCTAAATTTATAAAACTGAAACATTTCATGAAGAGGAAATAAACATAATTTAAATTTTAAAAAACGAAACATTGGAATCGTATAGAGAACAAAATAATTGTTACAATACTACAGTTTGTTGTTGTTGTTTGGGAAAACATAAAACACATTTAGAACAAACTAAATTTAAGATATGTTATTCCTTAGAGATTGTTTGTTTTAAAGAAAACCTAATTCGACTATCTGGAGACCTTAGAATTGGAATTTTCAGTTGTAAAATATATTTTTTTCTATGGCTAACCTACTTTTTCATTCTTTCCTTTGCATTTAAATACCTTTCAGTGAATTGCTGGGATTTTGTAAGTTTATAAATATTTGCACCTCATATTACACCTTGTTTAATATCAGTTGCTGTTGATCGAATATATACTCTTCAAAAAAAGAAACGCAAAAGGGATATTTTTTTATTTTAAAGAGAAATATATGTAATAACGTTATAAGCTCAAAGTATGTGATGTTACACGTGTTAAGGCACTGATTATCAGACCAATATGACAATAAAAGTTGTGCACTTTAAAAACGGAGGAAAACATCGGATTTTTCGCCAAAACGCATTCGTGTCCAATAAATTTGTTTGAGAGATCTGCATGTTCTGCAAGTGCAACATGTGCAAAATTCCTATAAAAGTAACGGGTTCTCGGTTTCCATAGCTCAGTGTTAAGCTACCGACACGCAATACAGTTACACCAAGACTGACTGAAGCACAACGCAACAACGCCATTGGTCGATTGGAAGCAGGCGAATCTCGATCAGATGTTGCCAGAGCTGTGAATGGCCACCCAAGCACCATCATAAGGCTATGGAATCGTCACCAACAACATGGATCAACTTGTGACCGTCCACGATCTGGCAGACCTCGTGTGACCATGCCCGCACAAGATCGCTACAACCGGTTACGTCACCTTCGGGATAGAACCACCACTGCGACGTCTACTCCCTCAACCATACCAGGGCTGCGTAGGATTTCCGATCAGACCGTACGCAACCGTCGACGAGATTCTTAGGCCCCATGTGCAACCCATCATGGTGAACGTCAACGACGTTTCTCAACATGACAACGCCCGTCTTCACGCAGCCCGACTCACCACTGTCTTCTTGAGACACCACAACATCAACGTTCTTACCTGGCCCTCCAGATCACCAGGTTTAAACCCCATCGAACATCTTTGGGACGAGTTGTACCGACGTCTGCGACGGCGACAACCTCAACCGAAGACTCTACCTCAGCTTGCAGCAGCTTTGCAGGCTGAGTGGACAGTCATTCCACAAGATGTGATTCGTCATCTCATCGCTTCCATGGGCAGGAGATGCCAAGCAGTTATTGATGCTCACGGGGGGCATACTCATTATTGACGTTGAGTGACGTTAAACTTCAACTAGTGAGCGGGGACTTCGCCTTTGCAGACTTTGGATGTTCAGCAGTGAATGTGCAAAGTTTCACACATGTCATACAGAACTACCCGGAATAAACTTGTTAACAATGTGTTTCAAATTTTGCCTTTTGCGTTTCTTTTTTTGAAGAGTATATATGTTCCATTGGTGTAGGTGTCTGTTTCTCAGTTACATATTTATCGCTGTTGTGCTTCAAATGTGCCTAATGAATCTGTCATACACCCTAGGGTGGAGTTTACACAAATACAATTGTTCTCCAGCATCATGGTGTAGTGATGACAAAGGCTGACAAGGTTTACAACATCAAATGCACGTACGACACCAATTCCAAAAATGTTTCCTTCGGGATGATGCCCGTGAGGTAAGAAGCGCCCTCTCTTGACAGTATTTATTACTCGATGTTTCTCAGGTTTTTAAACACTTTGTCAAAGACCGTTAATTCTGGGTATTGTTGCAGGCAGTAGATTGAACGAAAGGAAATGAATAAAGTATTAAATGTTTAAAATAATGTATCGTACAGTACAAATAATGCATAGTAACGTAAAGACAGATAATTTTTAAAATATCAGTGAAACAAATCGAAGACTATAAGTATTATTTTGGTAATTTTTAATATACTGTAGAAAGATATCTCAATGTTAGTTTGTAACGGTTACTTTGGTACTTAAATAAATCAAATATTTTTCTACAAATGCGTGATGAGTCTAAAACGAACAGCGCCATCTGTATGAGAGAGTAAGAAACGCTATAATTTTATTTCTTACTTTTATATCAGAAACCTCATTTTCACTACAAATAATTAATATATTACTCATAAACTTAGCAAACTAATTCTCATAGAAAAGTTAATGTGAATGTTCTTATAAAGGCGCTGCTGTATCGTAGACAGGCTTTCCAGTTGCATAGGATGTTAGATTTTTTCACCTCCAGATAATATTGTATCGTGTACAAGTCTCCAGTTGTATAGAATGATACACTCTATCATCTCTAGAGATTATAGAGTGGTGTGCAAGTCTCCACTTGTATAGAATGTTAGACCTTATCATCTCCAGATATTATTGTATCGTGTACAAGTCTCCACTTGTATAGAATGTTAGACCTTATCATCTCCAGATATTATTGTATCGTGTACAAGTCTCCACTTGTATAGAATGTTAGACCTTATCATCTCCAGATATTATTGTATCGTGTACAAGTCTCCACTTGTATAGAATGTTAGACCTTATCATCTCCAGATATTATTGTATCGTGTACAAGTCTCCACTTGTATAGAATGTTAGATCTTATCATCTCCAGATATTATTGTATCGTGTACAAGTCTCCAGTTGTATAGAATGTTAGACCTTATCATCTCCAGATATTATTGTATCGTGTACAAGTCTCCAGTTGTATAGAATGTTAGACCTTATCATTTCCAGATATTATTGTATCGTGTACAAGTCTCCAGTTGTATAGAATGTTAGACCTTATCACCTCCAGATATTATTGTATCGTGTACAAGTCTCCAGTTGTATAGAATGTTAGACCTTATCACCTCCAGATAATATTGTATCGTGTACAAGTCTCCAGTTGTATAGAATGTTAGACCTTATCACCTCCAGATATTATTGTATCGTGTACAAGTCTCCAGTTGTATAGAATGTTAGACCTTATCATCTCCAGATATTATTGTATCGTGTACAAGTCTCCAGCTGTATAGAATATTAGATCTTATCATCTCCAGATATTATTGTATCGTGTACAAGTCTCCAGCTGTATAGAATATTAGATCTTATCATCTCCAGATATTATTGTATCGTGTACAAGTCTCCAGTTGTATAGAATGTTAGACCTTATCACCTCCAGATATTATTGTATCGTGTACAAGTCTCCAGTTGTATAGAATGTTAGACCTTATCATTTCCAGATATTATTGTATCGTGTACAAGTCTCCAGCTGTATAGAATATTAGATCTTATCATCTCCAGATATTATTGTATCGTGTACAAGTCTCCAGCTGTATAGAATATTAGATCTTATCATTTCCAGATATTATTGTATCGTGTACAAGTCTCCAGCTGTATAGAATATTAGATCTTATCATCTCCAGATATTATTGTATCGTGTACAAGTCTCCAGTTGTACAGAATGTTAGACCTTATCATCTCCAGACATTGTCATGTTGTAAAGGTTCTTCACAATATTAAATATTATATTTTATCATCTTCAGAGACCCAGACACTATGCAAGTAACAGCTTCGCCTCAAGCCCCGATGCCAACGATCACCATTCTTGGTCCCAACAAGAGAGAAGCAACAACTGTAAGGATTGGAGACAAATTAACTTTCCACATTGAAATACCAGACAATTGTAAGTTTATATTGTTTCTGTTACTTTATAACACATAAAGACACTCCTTTATATCTGTTCATATAGCTGGTAAGTCTACAGGCCTTTGTTTAATATATACATGTCCACACGTACATATGCATCCATATATAAATATAATACTATTGACTGTTGTATGTCCACATAACTACTTCGCAGGCTGTGGATGGATCTTCACCAAAATTGGTATGAATGTTTATTAAGTACATGCGAGGGAAGGAACAAATTTTCAGTTTTGCATTTTGTGGTTTTTATAGGCGTTTTTGTGTTATTTTACCAGTATTTCGAACTCGCAATCCAAGGGTCGCGGGTTTGAATTACCGTCACACCAAACATGCTCGCCCTTTCAGCCGTGAGGGGCGTTATAATGTGACGGTCAATCCCACTATTCGTTGGCAAAACAGTAGCCCAAGAGCTGGTGGTGACTAGCTGCCTTCCCTCTAGTCTTACACTGTGAAATTAGTGACGGCTAGCGCAGACAGCCCTCGTGTAGCTTTGCGCAAAATTCATAACAAACGAAACCAAAACCAAACTACTACTTCGCCCTCTGTTGATGGACCTTTACCAAATCTCGCATGAAGAAGGTTTGTTGTTGTTCATAGGGAGATACAAGCAAATTTGGGTTACACATTTTATACTTTGCTGTTTTTACGGAAACTTTAGCATTTTTTTACAGTTACATATGAAGGAAACAACTTTTTCATATCATAAGATAACCCTTTATTAATCACAACTTTACATAACATCCGTCCGGGGGACAGGTGCTCCAACTGGTTTTACTTTTTTTGTGACTAGTTACAACACATAGCGTTATGTAACACGTTACTTATCATTTCCAGCTAGTATATATATATCTATATAATACATGTATTGGATTTTCAGTTTCAAAAATGTAGTTGTTACGTTTTTTTTTAATTAATTGCTTACATATCTCACTGAAACATAGCTATAAATCTTTCACCCAATTGTGATTTTGTTTTAAAAATTGAATTAACAGGTTTGTTTGTGTTTTTTTTTCATTTAGCGCCTTATGGAATATTTGCGAGAAGCTGTGTGGCCATGGCGAAGGATGGAATCAGTTCTTTTCAGATCACTGATGACAAAGGGTAGGAACTAAATAGTCACAATTTAGTCGTAAGCCTTTTAGCAGGTCGCGGGTTCGAATCCCTGTCACACCAAATATGTTCAGCCTTTTAGCCGTGGGGGCGTTTTAATGTGACGATCAATCCCACTATTCGTTGGTAGAAGGGTAGCCCAAGAGTTGGCGGTGGGTGGTGATGACTAGCTGCTTTACCTCTAGTGTTACACTGCTAAATTAGAAATGACTAGCGCAGATAGCCCTAGTGTGGCTTTGCGCGAAATTCAAAACAAACCAATTCAGTAAATACTTTAACTAATTACACATTAGGAAAATAATATTTGTACAATAAGTTCTGTATATGTATAATTGTTAGTTAGTTATCACCATTAGATTCCATCAAGGAACATAGGGCTGCAATCGCTTGCGGATTCTTTAACAGGTATTTAAGTGAGTAGGTTGTTAGCCCACTGCATCGAGCCGTCCCTAATTTAGAAGTGTAAGACTAGAGGAAAGGCAGCTAGTCATCACCACCCACCGCCAACTCTTAGACTACTCTTTTACCAACGAATAGTGGGATTGACCGTAACATTATAACGCCCCCACGGCTGGGAGAGCGAGTATGTTTGGCGCGACGCGGGCTCGAACCCGCGACCCTCGGATTGCGAGTCACACGCCTTACGCGCTTGGCCATGCCAAGCCCCATTTATAATTGTAAGTGGATACAATTTGTTCAGGAAATAAAAACTTACCTTAATATAATATGGAAATTATATATTTATAAATTTAATGTTAATCGTGTTTTTTCCTTTCATCTATCTAATTAACAACGACCATGTTACCAGAATTTGAACAGAAAATAAGTTAACTTGTAAGACAGTCAGTTAGAATTATCTGTTTTATCTTATTAACCATGATGTTTTGTGTTTCAACATTGCTCATTTTGTTGTTAACGGATTCTTATATATTTTCGTTCGTTCTTCTGTTGAAATGATATTATTGTAGGTGTCCTGTGGACAGCACAATTTTTCCTCGTTTCGTTCAAAAAGGCAGTGCGTTGGAGAGTGCATTTGATGCTTTTCGTTTTACAGAGTCCTACGGAGTTATCTTTCAATGCAATGTGAAATACTGTATTGGAAAATGTGATCCGGTAGGTGGCTATATAAATATGGAGACGTTTCAACAACAAAACTACAGCTTTAACTACTGGTGTCATTATTTCATTTTTAAACTTAACCCTGATAGGCGTTTTAAGACGTATCATATTTCCCCCTCATCCCATAAACCTCGGGTTGTTTTTTAGGCTTAAACATTTTAACTGTTTTGTAGTGCTTAATAAGTTTGTCTTGTAATTTTGACACAGTGTCAAGCACGCAATGACACTGACCTTATAACCCTTCACACTGAGCTCTCAGTAATACATAACTAATACGTCAAGACCAAACAACCTGCTCGAATTCTACCACTACAGGAATTTCTATACATCGGTTTCGATCTTTCAAGCACCATTGATGAACCGTGAATTCTGCGAAACTAATCTGTTGTAACGGAAGTGACAAATTAAAGAGTAAATTTGGCTTCCACTCATATCCTGTTTAGTAAAATCCAATTAGTTCAAATTAATTATTAACTGCAATCGTATTCATCATCTGACAACTGATGCACTTCGTTCACAAGATCGAATGAACACGATAACCATCTTTGTAATTCGAAACTGAAATGTACTTATATGCTGAAGTAACTCATAAAAAAGTATACTTTTCTTATTTCGCCAAAACTGAATATAAATATTAGTCACAGGTCGGCATATAACTGCTTCCAGTGGTAAGCCTAAAGGCTAGTAACGACTGTAACGCTAAGACTGGGTTACCATAGCCATGGTAGGCACAGCACAGATAGCCTATTATGTAGCCTTGTGTTTGAGAACAACCAACCATAAGCCGTTATAATCAGATTCAAGGCGCATTATACAGCATGGAAATAGGACACAAAAACATTTTTACAGAAAGTAACGCCATTTTAGCATGAACAACCATAGAAGCCTAGAAAGTGTATTATTTTGTTACCGGTAGGTGTCTTTCAGCTTTAACGAAATCGCAAGAATATTAACTGTGAGGACAGTGTTTCAATACGTAACTATAAAAGTGAACAATTTTTCGTGTTTTTTTTTCTCCGAAATTTAGAAAATAATGTTAAAAATTTTGTATTTGTTATTAAGAAAAAATTGTGTTCGAAGTAAATTGTGAAGTTTTATTTTTTAATGTTTTCAGTTTTTAGATTTTTTCTGAAATTGGCAAAATAAAAGATCTTAACTTGCGTTTCTTTAGGCCTAAAATAGTCCTCTTGTTACGAATCTAGTTGCTTCAAAGTGTATCTACACTGATGTTTAACCACTCTAATGGACCCGGCATGGCTAGGTTGTTTGGGTACTCGACTCATAATTTAAAGGTCGCGGATTCAAATCCCCGTCACACCAAACATACTCGCTCTCTCAGCCGTGGAGGCGTTATAATGCGTTAGTCAATCCCACTATTCGTTAGTAAAAGAGTGTCCCAAACAGTGGGTGGTGACGACTAGCCGCCTTTCCTCTAGTCTTACACTGTTAAATATACTCTTCAAAAAAAGAAACGCAAAAGGGATATTTTTTTATTTTAAAGAGAAATATATGTAATAACGTTACAAGCTCAGAGTATGTGATGTTACACGTGTTAAGGCACTGATTGTCAGACCAAAATGACAATAAAAGTTGTGCACTTTGAAAACGGAGGAAAACATCGGATTTTTCGCCAAAACGCATTCGTGTCCAATAAATCTGTTTGAGAGATCTGCATGTTCTGCAAGTGCAACATGTGCAAAATCCCTATAAAAGTAACGGGTTCTCAGTTTCCATAGCTCAGTGTTAAGCCACCGACACGCAATACAGTTAGCCAACACTGACTGAAGCACAACGCAACAACGCCATTGGTCGATTGGAAGCAGGCGAATCTCGATCAGATGTTGCCAGAGCTGTGAATGTCCACCCAAGCACCATCATAAGGCTATGGAATCGTCACCAACAACATGGATCAACTCGTGACCGTCCACGATCCGGCAGACCTCGTGTGACCACGCCCGCACAAGATCGCTACATCCGGTTACGTCACCTTCGGGATAGAACCACCACGTCGACGTCTACTGCCTCAACCATACCAGGGCTGCGTAGGATTTCCGATCAGACCGTACGCAACCAACGACGAGATTCTTAGGCCCCATGTGCAACCCATCATGGTTGACGTCAACGACGTTTTTCAACATGACAACGCCCGTCTTCACGCAGCCCGACTCACCACTGTCTTCTTGAGACACCACAACATCAACGTTCTTCCCTGGCCCTCCAGATCACCAGGTTTAAACCCCATCGAACATCTTTGGGACGAGTTGTACCGACGTCTGCGACGGCGACAACCTCAACCGAAGACTCTACCTCAGCTTGCAGCAGCTTTGCAAGCTGAATGGACAGCCATTCCACAAGATGTGATTCGTCATCTCATCGCTTCCATGGGCAGGAGATACCAAGCAGTTATTGATGCTCACGGGGGACATACTCGTTATTGACGTTGAGTGACGTTAAACTTCACCTAGTAAGCGTGGACTTCGCCTTTGCAGACTTTGGATGTTCAGCAGTGAATGTGCAAAGTTTCACACATGTCATACAGAATTACTCGAATAAACTTGTTAACAATGTCTCAAATTTTGCCTTTTGCGTTTTTTTTTTTAAGAGTATATATGGCAGAGAGCCCTCGTTTAGCTTTGCGTGAAATTAAAAAAAACCAAACAAACCAGTCTAATGGGAAATTATGCAGTGTCTTGTAAAATTGTGTTGAAATGTCACTTTTATTTGACAAATAATATTTCTTGTTAACTTTTGTAAGTTATTATGATATTATAATTTTTATTAGATTTTCCAATAAAATTAGTTCCTTATATACGTTTATGATCATATTTAACATTAATCAACAACTTTGTTTGAGAAAGATTTTATCTTGAATTATTATATTTTATCGGTTTGATTACATTTATTTATTTTACAAAATTTTTACGTACAGGTAATCTGTGGACTTGGAAGGGACATCTACGAATCGTGGGGCCGTCGGAAGAGAGCGCTACCATCTGAGAAATTTAATGACGAGATGACTTTAAGTCATGAAATCTTGGTTCTGGATTATGGCGACAAATCTGCAAGTGCTAGAAAGGATGACTACTATAAATATAATAGTAAGGATATAATTATGAATTGTGGTAATTTGTGGAACTGTTTTAAAATTTAAGAAGCAATCGAGCCGTACTCAATAACGTTTTCAGAGTCATGTGATACATGGCTGTTTACCAAATAAATATTTATTCTGCATTTTCATTAGTAGAGATTACAGACTATTTTTTTCGAGGAAGGCAGATTTATCTTCAAAGTGATAAATTAATTAAAAAACATGCAAAAATTTATCGTTTGTTGACGGAGGTTAAACATGATCCACACAGAACACTACAATAATTTTACAGCGTGAAACACTAAAGTAACATTTTAATCTTTGGGATTTGAGACGTTCCTTGTGACCATAACGTACGTTAACTCTAGATAATGGACACATTGGCAGGGTTCCTGATTCTATAACTCATTACCTATTGAGCCATTTTGTCTTATCGGGAGAGCAAATCGCATTTGTGAACTGAAAAGGTTGTATAGAACGTACCTTTTATTGCTTTTCTGGTTTTAATTTTGTAAATAGTAGCATGACATGAAATTATTCGTACTCTTTTGTTTTGTTTAAAAAAGCTTGAAGACAAATTTAATTTTAAAAAAATCTCAAAATAAATTTGACACTATAAATAGGCCCGACATAGCTAGGTGGGGTAAGGCGTTCAACTCGTAATCTGAAGGTCTCGGGTTCGAATCCCTGTCGCACCAAACATGCTCGCCCTTTCAGCCGTGGGGGCGTTATTATGCGACTGTCAATTCCACTATTCGTTGGTAAAAGAGTAGCCCAAGAGTTGGCGGAGTGTGGTGATGACTAGCTGCCTTCCCTCTAGTCTTACACTGCTCAATTAGGGACGGCTAGCGCAGATAGCCCTCGAGTAGCTGTGTGCGACATTCAAAAACAAAGAAAGTCACTGCTGTGATTTATGACAGAGTTAAAAACATATAACTCTATTGTTTATGTAAATACTGATAAACAAATGTAAAAATAATATAAACACGTGTTTATGGAATATTAAAGTCCTTTTCAACTTGCCGTATAGTAACTTACATTGATTTATGTGTATGAACAATATTTTGGCATTGCACCCAGTATATTATTTAGTATTATACAATGGACCAAAACGTTTAATGATTATATTACAGGTTTTGTTCTTTTCACTAACATTTCAGATATAATTTCTAACACAGAGGCCTAATGCATTCTTTGATTCGCCGCACCATCTGGTGGGGCTTGTAATTTTCGTCAATGCAAAGCTTACGATTCATAATTTTACTACGTTTTGTTTTCTTTATTTCACATAGCAATATATAAGGATTTTGTTACACCAATTGTCGTAGGAGATTAGATTCAGTATTTTATGTTTATTGACAGTTAAATAATATCTTACACCCTTTTTTTTCCAGATACCTACAATATCCAGGAATCTGTCAGCGTAAACAAAAGCGATGGTAGTTGTCTTTCGAAAACTTCGGTTATGTCTTTGAGTGTCATTAGCGCCACCTTGTTGGTGGTTTACATATGTACTGTAGCCTACTTTGTTACCCAAAGACGAACCTTGAAAGCTTTTCCATAGCAAAGAGTATCTGTCTTCGTTATTTGTTTTTATCTGAATTTAATAGTATATTATTATGCAATAGGTTTAACTTGGGGTAAAATAAATCTGTTGTACCTTAGATGTACCTAGCAATTTTTAACAGTTTAAGGGTGTCGTCGAAGCAGAGTCGCACTTCTCGTAGAAAAATGATTCGTTACGTAGGCCTAAGCTTTTACTGTTTTATAATTTAAACTATATCATATATAATAAAACTTATTTATCTCTATTATGTGTTTAACATATATTTAAATTAGGCATGATTTACAAACATTGTATTATTAGCAAGATTAGCTCGCCAGATAAATGAAAGTACAATGAGGTGGTATTTAACCAATCTTCTCTTGAGAACGAACAAGGTTAATGTTGGTATTAGGTATTACCGATATCGAAGAAGTATGTGTTAGTGTGTTGTTGTTTTTCAATAGCAAAAAAAAAACACATCGGGTTAGCTGTTGAGTCCACCGAGAATTAAACACCTCATTTAAGAATTGTATTACTAGCTGGGTAATACCTGAAGAAACACGGCTACACTTCGTTATATGTATTAATAAATCAGTCCCAGTTTTATACTTTTTGTTTTTCTCGTGGTGAAAAAAAAATTCAAAATTTATCGAAAAATGAATTAACTATTTTATGGATATAAACTTATATTAATGGTACAAAAGTTGCACTGATATTTATGATTCGTAATTATGAATATTTTATAGAAATATTTTAAATGTAAAGAACCTCAAAACTAAAGATGCATTTGTCAAAAGAATCATTTATCGCACAAAAATTGGTACAGTTTCTTTTATAATTTTTAAAATATCTGATGGCGGTAGTTTTACAATTCTAGTGCAAAAGTTTAAATATTTTTTGTTGCAATGCTAACTAATTTATCGTTATTCTGAGCTATTTATATTCTATTTATCTGATAATATGTTCACTGTTTGTGTGTATGTATTGTGCTTTTCTTGAAATATTGGGTGAACAAAAATGGTTGTAATGTTTTATTTAATTATTAATATATATTTAGCAGAGTGGTTATGGTAAATGGGTAGGTAAAACGGGAGTAGCAAATATGCACTGTGTAAAGTGCTGAGTTTTCTAAGTAGCAAAGAATAATAAATTTATTAAATATTCAAGGGTTGCTTATTAATATAAACTCTTCCTTGTAAATGTACATTTCAATAAATATTTTTGCCTGGATTCATTAAAAAAATTCGAAATCCAAAGTGGTCGATCAGTAGTTATTTATATAATACATAACTCTTCTTCATGGCGTTTTAAGGAATTCTGTTATATGTAATAGTTGAAAAACAAGAACAAAAAAAAAAGAAAATACAGCGGTTTGATGAAGATATAAATAAAATATTTAAGAGAACAATCGGTTATGAACTAGTTCTTTGTTAAATAAACCTATGGAAATAAAACACAATTTATAATGTGTGTTTAACACTTTGCTGACAAGACCGTGCATACATGTATTTGAAACTTTACTGTTTATGATTTATGCTTAAACTCGAGAAAAAGGGGATTTGGCTAAAAGAAAAACGCACAAAAACTCATTATTCTCATAAAGTTTTAATTTTCAAACCATCATTAATACTTTTTAATATTTTCATCAAAAACTTATGATGGCTGTCTACGGCAAAGTAAAATTCTATTGGCCAGGTGGGTTGAGGCGCTCGACTCGTAATCCGAGGGTCGCGGGTTCGAATCCCCGTCACACCAAGCATGCTCGCCATTTCAGCCCTGGGGACGTTATAATGTACGATCAATCCCACGATTCGTTGGTAAAAGAGTAGCCCGAGAGTTGGCGGTGGGTGATGATGACTAGCTTTCTCTGTAGTCTTACACTACTAAATTAGGGACGGCTAGCGCAGATAGCCCTCGTGTAGTTTTGCACAAAATTAAAAAAACAAACAAAACTTTTATTTGTAAATACAAATTTTACAATAAGAGAAGTTATCAGGTTCAAAACAATTGGTAAAATATTTGTTTACATTCACATTTTTAAGCTCTTTGAGATTAGGGTACCAGAACTATTCACAAATTGACCTGAAACAAATCGTTACCCAACCTTGATAAACAAAATGCAGCATTTTCTAATATCCGATAATTTATAAAAAGCAAAGGTCGATGGCAAAACCGTCCACGTGCTTTAGACGACAGCACCAAACATAATCAAAAATAATCTCCATTTATAAAAGTGACGAGAGCTGCTTTCACAACGTATACTACGAAAAATAAACAGGTATTTCAAAATCTGGTGCCGAAAATGCTTTCTATTTGAGCTGTGAATACATTATGATTTGATGACCAATTCACCTTTCACTAGTAAAGACAAGTCCAGGAGTTTTCAGTGGATAGTGCCGTTTGGTCGTTTTTTTTTGTGGTTAACAACACAGAATCAGAGACACCGTAAAATAACCTTAATAACTGTGCCATTAACGAATAGAGAAACAAAATCAAAGCGTGTACACCTTGATTTTTTTTTCTGCAACGGAATAAATAAACATTTCACAAGTAAGATACTTTTATCTAGAGACGTTTTATGATTATGTTAAAGAGTGTTAATAAAATGATGTCGTTACCGATAAGTGTGGCATCATAATTTAAATATCGTCAAAGTTTCATGTATATACAAATATTAGAGTCAAGCATATTTATTGATAAGAACTTGAGATTACAGGAAACATTTTTCACCCAAAAATGATTGAGTAAAACTTCAGAAGATATTGAAATACCCAGAAATACATTTTAGGTAATTTACGATTAACTGCTAAATGTTTTGTAATGATAAAAATGTTTTTTCTTCTGTGTTTTAAAGGTTTGAATAACTAATTTTACATAGTACCAACTATCAAAATCTTTTGAAGACTTTAACCTTGCTTTGTAATCTTACTTTTAACATTAGACAAAACAAAAATAATTCCTGAATACAAATGAATAAAAACCCTATAATCCGAACGTTTTTGAGAGGTGGATGGACCTTTCTTCTTTGAGAGCAAATTGGGAAGAAATGTCTACCCTTCAAAAACGATTGGGTTATGCGGTTTTTATTCTCTTCTGTTAACAGTTCTTGAACCTACGTGTTTTTCTAACATCATGAATTCCTGAATATCATACACCTTAAAGATATTTAATTTTGTCATATTACTGCATTGATATTTTTTAGCTTAGCCAATTCTGGAAATGTTTTGATTAGATTAGATGAGTTAAATTTCGAAAGTTCGAGAAAAAAGAAACATCTTCTAAGAAGCAAAAAAAAAAAAAGCCTCAACAGTATATTTATAAAAAATAAAATAAAACAAAACTTGGTAATAATATTCTAAAGATCTTCCTGAATTTTTTTGTTTACAGATTTTGCTTTAATTTTCTTACAATATATTTGTGACTGAGTAATATATTGGTTTTAAATTATCTTTTTTAATAAACAAGTAAATAGGTGGCAGAAGAGTTGGTTGTCTCTGTCAGTCTATGTTGAAACTACCGTGATGCCATCGTCATCAGTGTTGAGTTTTGATTTTTGCGGTATGAGCGGTTGAAGGTTAATCTGAAACTTAATTACGTACATTTTTTTTTGAATTATTAAAGTATGTTTCTTTTCTGTTTTAAGCTCCTGCTATATGGATATCTTACCTTATATTGTTTTCATTGCATTTCTGCCGATTTGTATTCGAATAATGATGATGTCTTATCTTTAAATTCTGGTACTTTTGATAAGGCTGTTCTGAATAAAGAAAACGCGTGGGTAATCGAATTCTACAACAGCTGGTGCGGTGCATGTATTAGGTTTGCACCAATTTGGAAAGAATTTGCGAAAGATATTAAAGGTAAGCTAATAAATTGCAAATAATTTGGTAATGCGATTTCATAAATTAACGTAATGTAAATATCACTACTACGTACCAGTGGATCAAAGATTTATTGGTATGATAATCCATGTTTACATTGTTAATGGATGTATGATAAAATGATAGAACTGAAAAAGGGCGAAGGTGCACCGCAAAAACATTGAGATGATGAACCGTTTTTTGTTCTGTTTTTTGCAATCCAAGTAACATAATACAAAATTTATGTGTAAAAAATTTCCCTTTATGTAACTTCATTTAAATATTTTTATGGAGATGTAAAATATGTATTATTTGTCTTGCTCTCTTCAGTTTAACAAGACTATTAAAAGTTGTTAATTTAAAAGGGGAATAGAGATCTTCAAAAAAAATAGAGATAAGATACTCACATAAGTAGATTAAAGTGGAAATGCATTTGCCAAGAAAAAGCAAACAAGCTTAAGGTTTGAGACATAGTGTGATTAACAGTTTTGACATTATTTTCTAAAGCTACAAGTCTCCAGTTTGGCTTTCATGTGTTGTCTGAGGTTACTTCCTAATTTATCTCTATATTAACACAACGGATTTTGTTCCTGTTTATTCTTTTTACTAGTTAGTTTTTCACTTACACTGATGTCCTTGTATACATATCTCATTTTCACACAATGCTTTTAGACCTAGTAGATCCTTATCTTCTACAACGAAGTCATTGTCTTGAGATTTGGCTTCTGTGACAGCCACGCACACAACACGTCCATCTGTACGTTAATAGTTGAACCTGTATGGTCATCTTTTCTCTCGAAGTACCTCCTCCTCTCTATTAGTCCCAGTATTCCTCCTCCTCTCTACTAGTCCCAGTATTCCTCCTCCTCCTCTTCTAGTCCCAGTATTCCTCCTCCTCCTCTTCTAGTCCCAGTATTCCTCCTCCTCTCTTCTAGTCCCAGTATTCCTCCTCCTCTCTGCTAGTCCCAGTATTCCTCCTCCTCCTCTACTAGTCCCAGTATTCCTCCTCCTCTACTAGTCTCAGTATTCCTCCTCTCTACTAGTCCCAGTATTCCTCCTCCTCTGGTCCCTATTCTTCCTTCTGGTCCTCCTCCTCCTTCCTACTAGTTCTAGATTTTCCTCCTCCTCTCTACTAGTCCCAGTATTCCTCCTCCTCCTCTACTAGTCCCAGTATTCCTCCTCCTCTACTAGTCTCAGTGTTCCTCCTCCTCCTCTACTAGTCCCAGTATTCCTCCTCCTCCTCTACTAGTCCCAGTATTCCTCCTCTCTACTAGTCCCAGTGTTCCTCCTCCTCTACTAGTCCCAGTATTCCTCCTCTCTACTAATCCCACTATTTCTCCTCTCTACTAATCCCACTATTCCTCCTCTCTACTAGTCCCAGTATTCCTCCTCCTCTACTAGTCCCAGTATTCCTCTCCTCTGCTAGTCCCAGTATTCCTCCTCCTCTACTAGTCCCAGTATGATCAGTTAAGATTTTGTTGCAGCTGTCAGATTTTCTCCTAGAGTGACATGCTGCATATTGTACAAGGTCAAAAATGTGTGATTTGACAAATATGAATTGATTATATTAATACAACTTACCTCTTCCTCCATTTCTGATTGAGTTTGGGTCGTAACACTTATGTGACCTTTCTCCACTATGACAACCCTAACTCTTGTAGGCCATTGCTGCTGCAAATGTTATCTGAAACAAAAATATTTTCTAAATAAACTTTACAGTTACAGAATTTTTGCCTCAGTTTCACCTACTATCACCAGCTCCTGCTTGAACAATTCTTGCCAATCCTGACATCCAGATTCAAGGATGGTTACTCTGTGCTTTACATCTGTGAAATCCACAATTACACAACGTTGGCTGCAATTTGTCACTTACCATCAATCATTATCATGAGTGCAAATCTGATGCTTGGAACTGAGGCTGGTTGTGTCGTTTAAACTATGGCTTAATGATTTCTGTTCCAGGAGATGGCCTAGATGTTGGTGTATCATGGCTGAAATTGTTCATGCAGTGGTAAAAAAACAAACTGTGATCCTGTTAATAGCATCATATTTGAAAGTGAAGGAACTTTATGCATAAATAAATGATATGTAACATTAATACAGTTCCAACAGTAAGTCAGTAATTACTAGGTGTATGTATCATACCTGTCATGTAATTATTAAATTACATCCACAGCCTGCACACAGCTAATTACATATGTACGTATGTTGGATTATGAGACTTCATATAAACCACAGGTTAGATTTAAAGTGATTGGGTGTCATATAAGCTAAAAAAACATACCTATACAATGTGTAATGATGCAATCTCTATTATGAACTGCTAACAGCTGGCAGCTGTTGAAAATATATTCTTGTTATCCTTAATCAGATGTTTTTGTTATAGTATTCAATTTGCATCAAATGTGACTCCAAATCTAGTTTTGTTTATTTGAACATTGTGAAGAAGTAGATATATAAACTAAATGTTAGTTTTTAAAACAACTAGTTTCGCTTTACTTTATCAGTTATACAAGATCAAAATCACAAAACTAATAAATGTCAGAAGTATATCCAAAGGTAGGCATAGGGAACAGATAAAACACGAAAAAGATTTTTTTTGTTAATGTAATGAAATCAGAATTTTGTTGACACTTTGATTTTCTTTATCTGTTTGTTATTTCGTGTATGTGATCTGATGACTAGGAAACACTCTAGGCCCCTTTCTACATTTCTAGGCCAGAAAAGGCTTAAAGTGAACTTTTTATATGGTTCAATCTTGAAGATTCTAAACATACTGAATTACATTTAGCATTTTTTATTGAATAAAATCTAAAACACTCTTCTTACAGCTTGGAAAAATGTCGTGAGTGCTGCTGCTGTTAACTGTGCAGACGAAGAGAATGTGAAGTTATGTCGTGATTATGATGTTAACAGATTTCCTTCAATTAGAGTAAGCTGTTTATATTTTACACTCGAGAGAGTTGAGTCTACAAATGTTTATCAAAATTAGCTGTAAAAGTGATTTACGACAGTATAACAACTAATGTAAAAGTGATTTACGACAGTATAACAACTAATGTAAAAGTTTGTAGAATTAAATTGTGTGTCCAGTTTACAGCTCTGCTACATTGTGTAGGTGAATAGAGGAATTTTCTTTTTTTTTTCAAATAGAGATTTTTTGTAAGAAAGTGTAGTTGATATTTCAAAAAATATAAGGAATATTTTACCAACCATTTGTTATATTGTAGCAGTAGTTTTGGAGAAATATCAGAAAGATCTATGATTTGTGTATTTAGTAACAATAGTTTGACATATAGCAGTCAAATTTAAAACTGTTAAAAGAATCTTTCTATACAGGACTCAGTTTAAGTAATTAAAGAATTACAAGTAAGTTAGGCATAAAAAAAATGTCAAAACATTATGGGATACACGTGTCCTCCTAACATGTATAAAAGTGGAGTTTAATTTCAAATTATACCCATTATTTTCTACTAAGAAGAACATTCTGAAACAGAAGAGTAAGGGACTGGTTTAGGTTTAAAGATATTACTGGAACCAATAATTTTGAACTTTGAGATCATAAATAAATATTTTCCAAAATATTTAAGCTTTTTGTAAATATTAAAATTTTAGACAATTGTTAAAGGTCTTGGAAATATTTTTAAAATGTATAATTTGTATATATTACTCTAATTTTCTTATAACACTGAAAAATAGTTTTATCAAAAGTAGACACATTTCTTGTGGATCTAAAGGATCTGTAACCAATACAGAATATATGTAAGCTTAGAAACAGAATACAGCTTCATTTGAGATAAAAACAAAAAAATTCTCTTGTTTTTACCCAGCATTTTTGGGCCAATGTAGATAAAAGCAACATTGGGATGGAGGCAAATCATAAAGAAAATATAGAAACACTTAGACATCAGCTCATTGATTTTCTTACTGCGAAGTCAGATTTACCAACCCCAAAACACTGGCCAACACTTGTTCCACTTGGGTAAGATAACTAAAATTGGTTGTTGGTATTCTGATCTTTCAGAAACTGTTAACTTGTAATTTAAATACAGTCTAAGTATTTAGAGTTGGTAAGATCTGTTATATTTTTCACAATTATTTCAGAGTGATTTAATCCTATTTCATGCTTCATAGACTTGATGTAGCACCTAGTTTGAGTTTTCAGGTTTCTTGGTTAGATATTATCGGAGTTTAGAAAAACATTGATTTTGAATATGCTAAACGTGTCTTGTTTAGTCTGCCTGGTAGCCCTTGAAGTCTCTACCAGCATCATTAGTAGTCCTTTTCATGAAAAGGGTTCAGTGTACGTCAAGAAGCTTCAACCAAACTTTTTTTAATGAAGAAATACAAGTATAACAAAACAATCAACCTTTTTTGTTTTAAGCCAAATAAAAGTTTTAGCCCTTAGCTTTCAGAAGTTAAAATAAACATATGAAGAATTTTATTAAATAGTTCATAATATAGAGCATTTAAATAGCTTTTCGTTACAACAGTGTTTCCGAACAGTGGAAAAATTCTGTTAATTTAGAATCTCTTCTTATTTTCAGCTTTGTTTTACAGTTTTAGGCACAAGTATAAAGCATTTTTCCATAAGTACCAATTTTTTTCCACAGTTGGTGAAAGGAGAAAATAAAAAAAAATAATTATAGCACTTTACAAAAAAAAGAAATTATAATAAAGTTTCATGGAGAAGTACAAAATACAGGCAACATTTGAAGTAAAATGCTCTGAAACTTTTATGTGAGTGAAGAAATGTCTACAGTAGATCACGTTTACATTTAAAAAACTTGTGCTTTGTATATATTTATATTTTTTTTTACAAACTGATGAAATGTGTAATCAAATTCTTAACAAAATAGTAATTGAGTACATTATGATACAATGTTTATTATATACAAGGGTGTTTTATATAACAGTGGAAAAACTATAGATGATGTATGGAAAGCTGTTCCTCAACGATTCACCCAGGTTTTCCTGCTTGTTGAACTACCTTCTTCTTATGTTGGAAAGGAAGTAAGTTTTACAAGCTTGGTAATAAAACTTGTTATTCTATAATAGATAGGATAATAGACAATTCTTTATATATGGTAAAAACAGTTTGAAAATTTGCTTTTCTTTGTAGCTTAAGAGTGAGCTTGGTAACTATATGAATGGTAAAAGCTAGGTTTAAGATTTTTATTGTATTTATTTATATTTTAGTTTATTTGATAGATTTAGTTTAGTTTAGAGGGTGGGAAATTCAAGAAATAGGTCACATGTTCATGAACGTTATTTTAAGTTGTAACTGGTTGCTGGGACATTTCAATAATGGCATGTGTTTTTCATAACATGTAATATTTTTTAAGCCATTTCCAAGCCTTGCACAAGTTTAAAAGTTTGTTAATAGCAGTGTAGTTTTATTACTGACTTCCAGTAAGGTATTATTAATGTAAAAATTCAATGCAGTCTGTAAAAAAAAGTTGAGATTTTATCATCAAGTGCAGTAATATTGAGAAGTGATTTGGTCTTGTACAAAGTAATAATAATAAGAAAAGCTCTACCTATTCAACATTTTCAGAACTTTTGTGGGTTTTTGGTTCTCACTAAGTGTATTAAGAAAACTATTATTTTACAAAATGTATGCCAGGTTCCCTTAACACTGTGTTTTACTTGGTAAATGGACCTATTTTACCCAGCAGACTCCAGGATTTCCCTTTCCTGGTTATCCTTAGGTGCTTGAAATCATGCTCTGAAATGTTTCAGTTGTAGCCATTTTTGATTATGTAAAGTTGATGTCCCAGGTTGAGGTACCCAGGTCCCCAATTGAAGGAGACCCCCAAATCCAATTAAATGTAGCCCTATTTAGTTCATTTTGCTTGTCATAAATTTCCTCTTTCAACATGGGCTGGGTCAGTTTGACCAACCATGTGACCTCTTTTTTCTTGTTTAAGGTCTTTTATAGATTTGACACTACTAACTTTTTTTTATATAGAATGTATATCTTCACAAAATTTGGAAGACTTGCAGTAAGCATTGCAAGTCTTTCACATTTGTAAATCACGTTTTTAGTGAAGTATATTTAATGAACAGAAAAGAGTTGTTTATAAATATATTGATTTATGATGAATAGTTATATATATATTTTTTTCTAATCTCCTTCTCTATCGTGTGTGTGTGTATATATATATATAATTTCATGTACATTGTAACATGGGGACACACTGTTAATTTTTGCACTTGGGGCTCCCTGTATCTACTGTTCATTAAAACTGGTTTTATGCAAGAGATTGTTTTTGGCATGTTTTGTACAGATACATGCACAGTAGATATGGTTTACAATATCATCACTCATGATCATAGTATTTGGTACGGAGGATATAGTAGTTTTGGTGCGGCCAATGATTTTATCATTTACAAAATTTAACAAAACTTTACAAACATTCATGCATTTTTGTATTGTACACTAGGTAACAGAATAATTTGACTGATATTTGTCAGGAACACTCAGAATGACTGAAATACAAGTGTATTTTATGTATCAATTATCACTTATTTAGTACCAGAGAGCATTGTAGCAATTGTAGAGTCTAATAGTTTCTGTGCCGTGGTAAGGAACCCTCACCTTAATGGGTATTTGATTTTTTTTTCTAGTATGAACCTTGTCTATGTTGAATTCCATATATTTTTGAACTGCAAGGAAATCTTTACTATAGTGGTTTATGATGTGCTGTGCATTGTTTAAAACTTGTCCCTCAACACAGAACTTCCAAGTTTTTTTTTTCATTCACATAGACGTCTACATATAATCAAATATTTATTGTTTAAAAAAATGTGTGATAAAAAAAAAAAAAGAGAAATAACTATTAAATATCAGATACTAATTCCACGAATCAGCTTGGCAACACGAGATTTGTATTTATGAATTAACTTAGAAATATCCTGCTCTTCTTTTATGTAACTCTGACTATTAAAGACAATTAAGGTTTGTAAGTCATCAATACCTTTTGATAGAAACAAACTAACTATATAGCTTAGAATGAAAAAAAATACTGTGTGGGCCTTTCTTACTCCAGGTGTTACTTGAGCTAGTGTGAACTGTATGGATTTACTTACCTATAAAATAGAAGAGCTGTATAAACATCCAACCAGTCTTGATCCTCAAATGTGATTACCAGTAAACTAATTACCAGCTTAGTACCTGGTTGAACTACATAGGTCATAACAGAAACAAATATCCTCACATCACAAAGATTCAGTTCTTATAAATATAATTTTAAGCAGAGATGCTTATTTCAATTTTGTAAACTTAGAAGTAAATAAGTAAGTATTATTATTTATTTATATACTTCTGCAGTCAGACATTTTGGGAAAAACGTTTTCATGATACATGCTGTACTAATTAAACAAATTTGGCCATGTGGCATTAACTTGATACAGTTGTTGTTGTCAATATCTTTAATGTTGTGTAATGTTTATAGGTTTTATTTGAATGTTAGCCTGAACTTGATACAATTAGTTTTCTTTGCTTGTTCAAGAGAAGAAATTTTTAGGTTACTAAGTTATTTTCATTTTTAACCGTGGTTGCTTCACCATGATTTGTTATTATCATTCTTATAGGTTATTTTAGATATGTCGTCAGAAAAGGATATTAAAATCCTCCGTATAGATTTAAATAACAAAGTATTATTGGCTCAGCTTTTGAGGAAAGAAAAAATTCCCTCCTTGTCATTTCTTCTCCTGCTGACTCGGGAGGGTGGCTCAAAATTAATTGCCATGTGAGTATACTGACCAAAACCTGATTTAATAAAAAAAAAAAAAAATTACTTAAAAACTGAATACTTGACCTTTTACATTTTACCAACTGTGTGAAAATAAGTATTGTATTAATTAATTTTCTGTCTTTGTAAATTGGTAAGTGTATAAAATTTAAAATATTGAACTTTTAAAAATTCAGTTAATAAAATATTTACTACTTCCTTTCATATGATAATGTTTCTTTCACCTAAGGAAAGGAAATTTTAAATATCTATGAAAAAATACAGCTTTTGTTTATAAATATTTAAAATTGTGTAATGATTTGTCTGAATAAATTTACACTTCCACCATTAAAAAAGAGGAGTTACTGAGTTACTCTTGACTTTGATATTGAGGTTTTGTTACCGTTAGCTGTGGTGAACATATTTAACAGCTTACTGATTCACCTCTCAACATTATTTTTCAACATAGAGCAAAAGAAGAAAAATATGCCAGAGAACACTTTGTGAAAGCTTTGAAAGAGATTGCGAAAAATGGAGAGACTGTTGGAGGTTATATGGATAAACCAGTTAACCTTGTGAAAATAAGAAATAGTTCTGACAAGTAATTTTCATCACTTTTTTTAAAAACGTGCATGTTTTGGTAAATTTAGGATACATTAAAATCTTTTGAACTGTTTCTAACATTACTTTATAGTTTTTTTTTTCTGGAATTAATGCGTGTAAATATATTTTACAAAAACAAAGTTGTTTGATTTTCATGTGAATTGTGTGTGTGTTTTACTGATGTTTAATGTCATTGAAAACTTTAAGTTACTGTATTAAATGGTTTTATTGTATTGAAAATATCCCTTGATCTGTATGTTGTTATATCCATGGTTTTTGTTTGATAAGCTATATAATTAATGAAATACAACTGTGACTTTTTAAAAATATATTTTTACCTTGTATGAAGGTGTGAAAACTCTAAGGTACTGTAACACTTAGTAATTAGCTACCATAGATATTATATTACTGATACGTGAGATACCTGTCTGTTCTTTTTTTTTCTCTCTCTAGACTATACATGGTAGATTTGGAAAATGTGCTTAGTTATTCCTTAAGGCAAGAAGTAGGAATTTATAAAACCCTTAGAGGGGAGGAACTACGAGCACTACAACAATATCTGGCTGCACTAAGTAAAGTAAGTTATCAGTGAAATATGTTTTCTATTCAAATATGTATTTTTTTTATTTTTAATTTCGCACAAAGCTACTCGAGGGCTATCTGTGCTAGCTGTCCCTAATTTAGAAGTGTAAGACTAGAGGGAAGGCAGCTAATCATCACCACTCACTGCCAACTCTTGGGCTACTCTTCTACCAACGAATAGTGGGATTGACCGTCACATTATAACGCCCCCACGGCTGAAAGGGCGAGCATGTTTGGCGCGATGGGGATGCGAACCCGCAACCCTCAGATTACGAGTTGCACGCCTTAACACGCTTGGCCATGCTGGGCCGTATGTATATTTTTATAGTTAGATACAATTTATTAACATTTCAATAGTTAGGATTTCAACTTACTTTGGAGTATTCTCAGTTTCTCATCAGTGAATATCAAACTTGTTGCAACCTTAGTTAAACTTCCTTGGTTTGAAAGGAAAAAAAAAAATTAGAAAAATGACAGCTTAATATAATTAAACCTGAACTTTAAATATTTTGTAAACTTGAACAAACTCTTTTACTAGTTTTTGTGCCCAAATTAATATTTCTCCCACAAGAGAAAATGAGAGGGAAACATCATTTGTACGTTTGTTTGTTCTTTAGTTTTAATTTGTGCTACCTTCTCTGATTCTTTTTGAAAAACAAAAAACTTAAATACATAACTTATAAGAAACAGGAGATTGAACTCAGAAGTTTTGTACCTAAATTTGGTCAATGTTAATTGAATACATTAGCAGGGTATTGCTGTTTTTCTTTATATTGTATTTTTAACTAATATGTGGGAAGTATGTGTACATCTTGAAGCATGTCAGTCAGAGGTAGTTTTATGGCTTTTCCATTTGTACTTTTTATCACATTTATGAGATTTTTTACTTATCAGTTCTGGTTTTTATCAACAAATATAGTGAATGATAATGCAGTGTAGTTGTGCTATTACATTCGTTGTTAACACTAACAATAGGATGTTTCTGTATTTTGTGTGTATTTCTTGGTTGATTTTATTTGTAACTTACATTTAATGAAAGTTTATGTTGAATGTTTCATAATTTTCTAATTGTGTTTTTTTTTACTAGTTTAGAACATAAAATCAATGGTTGTAACATGGTTATTATATGCACGAATGTAAAATATAGTTTAGGGTTAGTGGGTGGTTTCTGTCTTTCAGTAGAATGCCAGTACACAAATATTTGTAGGGTATGGTTGATTTTGTACAACAGTTATACATGTCTGTACATCTTCATTTAAAGAACTGTTATTTGTATTTATAGTCTAGAAATAGAATGTATGTATATGTTAACACCTTTTATGTCAGGTTTCGTTTTGGTAATGAGCTAATAACCTGGAGTGTTTTATTTTTTGATTGCCCATTATAATACATGATGATGTGAATTTTGCCTGAATTAACTCGGAGAAATCACAGAAACGGTTAATAGATATTAGAATAAAATAAGTAATTAATTGGTTATGCATTGGTAGAAATATTTAACATATTAAAATTCTTTGAGACTCTGAGAGCATGTACTTAACTCTTACAAACTATGGAAGTGAGACATTTGCTGTAAATAAATGGTGCTTTTCCTTGTTTGAAAAGAAATCTCCAAGGGTGGAAAGAATCCTTATCATTGTATTAATTCAATACAATGTTATATAGTCTGTAAGTTTTAAAAGTTTAAAAGACCCTTTTATTTTGATATAAATAAATATGTGAACTTTAATTTGGACAGTTTGTTTTACATTTGTAAGTAAGTTTTATAATCTTATTCAGCACTTACTCACTCTAAACTTTTCTTCATTCAAAATAAAATTAACTTCAGAAATAGATAAGATAATACTGTAAAAGTTATTGTGATGTTTGTTTTTGCAAGTGTTAACGTATGGTTTCTCTAACAGCTATTTATTAGATAGTTTTTAACATATAAATAATTGAATAGTTACTAAACACTTTGAGGGTTTTATTTATTCTTATTGAAAACCTTTTGAATATAATTGTTTCTGCTACTTTAATTAACTTAAAACATTATCTGTGGCTTAAATTAACCAAATATTTCAAATTTGGTTATTAAATATTTTGTATCCCTTCTTCAGTTTCCAATATCTAAGGTTTATATACAGTGAACTAAAAGGTAACTTGGGAAACAGACAAAACTGGTTAAAGTGCATTGTTAATGATTTTTATTTT
The DNA here is from genome assembly GCF_004210375.1 of Tachypleus tridentatus. NCBI lineage: Eukaryota > Metazoa > Arthropoda > Merostomata > Xiphosura > Limulidae > Tachypleus > Tachypleus tridentatus. Next base: position 100,435,539 of record NC_134827.1, read on the forward strand.
GTTCAGTTTTTTCCAGGAAAGCCTCATGTGATTGGATTTCTGAAAGAACTGTACCGATCGATTTCCAAAGAAACTGACAGTCTTTCGGTTGAAGATATGCTAAAATACATGGATGATATTCAGGTGGAACTAGATCATGTTAAAATTTGATTAAAATCTTAAGATATTTAAATCAATCTATCTTTAACTTGCTTAATGTATGTCGGAAGGATAAGTATTGCTTTAAATAAAAGTAATGCATGTTTGGGGAGCTTTTTAAACTTAATTAATCTATGCAAAAATTAAACTAAAAGTAGAGAGGTAAAGAAGATATCTCAATATGTCTGTTGGAAGCCTCTTAAACCTCTTTAAACTGAGCAAAAATTAAATTAGAAGACACCACCACCATGTGCATGAGGAAGGGGTAGATTTAAATATTTGTAAATTGGATCTAATACCCCTCATAACGCTATCTTGGACAACAAACACCCCTCAGAGCTCTATCTTGGACAACAAACACCCCTCAGAGCTCTATCTCGGACAACAAACACCCCTCAGAGCTCTAACTCGGACAACAAACACCCCTCAGAGCTCTATCTCGGACAACAAACACCCCTCAGAGCTCTATCTCGGACAACAAACAACCCTCAGAGCTCTATCTGGGACAACAAACACCCCTCAGAGCTCTATCTTGGACAACAAACACCCCTCAGAGCTCTATCTGGGACAACAAACACCCCTCAGAGCTCTATCTCGGACAAAAAACACCCCTCAGAGCTCTATCTCGGACAACAAACACCCCTCAGAGCTCTATCTCGGACAACAAACACCCCTCAGAGCTCTATCTCGGACAACAAACACCCCTCATAGCTCTATCTTGGACAACAAACACCCCTCAGAACTCTATCTCGGACAGCAATGTTTATGTCTTAAGGTTTTGTGTGTGATTTTTTCTTTCGTTTCTTTATAGATATTTACACTATCAGTACTATTACTATTACCAGTACTATCACTATTACCAGTACTATCACCATTACCAGTACTATCACTATTACATTAGTACTATCACTATTACCAGTACTATTACTATTATCAGTACTATCACTATTACCAGTACTATCACTATTACCAGTACTATCACTATTACCAGTACTATTACTATTACCAGTACTATCACTATTACCAGTACTATCACTATTACCAGTACTATCACTATTATCAGTACTATCACTATTATCAGTACTATCACTATTACCAGTACTATCACTATTATCAGTACTATCACTATTACCAGTACTATCACTATTATCAGTACTATTACTATTACCAGTACTATCACTATTACCAGTACTCATCACTATTAGTACCATCACTATTACCAGTACTATCACTATTACCAGTACTATCATCACTATTACCAGTACTATCACTATTACCAGTACAGTACTATACTATTACCAGTACTATCACTATTATCAGTACTATCACTATTATCAGTACTATCACTATTACCAGTACTATCACTATTACCAGTACCATCACTATTATCAGTACTATCACTATTACCAGTACTATCACTATTACCAGTACTATCACTATTATCAGTACTATCACTATTACCAGTACTATCACTATTATCAGTACTATCACTATTATCAGTACTATTATCTATCACTATTATCAGTACTATTATCACTATTATTCAGTACTATCACTATTATCAGTACTATCACTATTATCAGTACTATCACTATTACCAGTACCATCACTATTATCAGTACTATCACTATTATCAGTACTATCACTATTACCAGTACTATCACTATTACCAGTACTATCACTATTACCAGTACTATCACTATTACCAGTACTATCACTATTATCAGTACTATCACTATTACCAGTACTATCACTGTTACCAGTACTATCACTATTATCAGTACTATCACTATTACCAGTACTATCACTATTACCAGTACTATTACTGTTACCAGTACTATCACTGTTATCACTCATTACCAGTACTATCACTATTACTATTATCAGTACTATTCACTATTATCAGTACCATCTATTATTATCAGTACTTTATCACTATTACCAGTACTATCACTATTATCAGTACTATCACTATTACATCACTATTACCAGTACTATCACTATTATCAGTACTATTACTATTACCAGTACTATTATCAGTACACTATTACCACTATCAGTACCATCACCAGTTACCATCAGTACTATTACAGTACTATTATTACCAGTACTATCACTATTACCAGTCACTATCACTATTATCAGTACCAGTACTATTATCAGTACTATCACTATTATCAGTACTATCACTATTACCAGTACTACTATCACTGTTACCAGTACAGTACTATATCACTATTATCACTATTACAGTACTATCACTATTACCAGTACTATCACTATTATCAGTACTATCACTATTACCAGTACTATCACTATTCAGTACTGTTACTCATCACTATTACCAGTACTATCACTATTATCAGTACTATCACTATTACTAGTACCATCACTATTACCAGTAAGTACCTTTATCACTATTATCAGTACAGTACTATCACTATTATCAGTACCTATCACTATTACCAGTACTATCACTATTATCAGTACTATCACTGTTACCAGTACTATTATATTATCACTGTTACCAGTACTATCACTGTTACCAGTACTATCACTATTATCACTACTACTTTACCAGTACTATCACTATTAGTATTACCAGTACTATCACTATTACCAGTACTATCACTATTATCAGTACTATCACTATTACCAGTACTATCACTATTACCAGTACTATCACTATTACCAGTACTATCACTATTACCAGTACTATCACTATTACCAGTAGTATTACTATTATCAGTACTATCACTATTATCAGTACTATTACTATTATTTACCAGTATCACTATTATCAGTACTATCACTGTTACCAGTCAGTACTATCACTATTACTATCACTGTTACCAGTACTATCACTATTATCAGTACATCACTGTTAGTTACAGTACTATCACTATTACCAGTACTATCACTATTACCAGTACTATCACTATTACCAGTACTATCACTATTACCAGTACTATCACTATTATCAGTACTATCACTATTACCAGTACTATCACTATTACCAGTACTATCACTATTATCAGTACTATATCATTATCATTACAGTACTATTTCAGTACTATCACTATTACCAGTACTATCACTATTACCAGTACTATCACTATTACCAGTACTATCACTTACCAGTACTATCACTATTACCAGTACTATCACTATTACCAGTACTATCACTATTACCAGTACTATCACTATTATCAGTACTATCACTATTACCAGTACTATCACTATTACCAGTACTATCACTATTACCAGTACTATTACTATTACCAGTACTATCACTATTACCAGTACTATTACTATTACCAGTACTATCACTATTACCAGTACTATCACTATTACCAGTATCACTATTACTATTCAGTACTATTATCACTATTACCAGTACTATCACTATTACCAGTAGTATCACTATTATCAGTACTATCACTATTATTACCAGTACTATCACTATTATCAGTACTATTACTATTACCAGTACTATCACTATTACTATTATCAGTACTATCACTATTACCAGTACTATCACTATTACCAGTACTATCACTATTACCAGTACTATCACTATTACCAGTACTATCACTGTTACCAGTACTATTACTCAGTACTATTACTGTTACCAGTACTATCACTGTTACCAGTACTATCACTATTATCAGTACTATACTGTTACCAGTACTATCACTATTACCAGTACTATCACTGTTCACTGTTATCAGTACCATCACTATTATCAGTACTATCACTATTACCAGTACTATCACTGTTACCAGTACTATCACTATTATCAGTACTATCACTATTACCAGTACTATCACTGTTACCAGTACTATCACTATTACCAGTACTATCACTATTACCAGTACTATTACTATTACCAGTACCAGTACTATCACTATTACCAGTTACCCTATCACTATTATTACCAGTACTATTACTATTACCAGTACCAGTACTATTATCACTGTTACCAGTACTATCACTGTTACCAGTACTATCACTATTACCAGTACTATCACTGTTACCAGTACTATTACTATTATCAGTACTATTACTGTTACCAGTACTATCACTATTACCAGTACTATTACTGTTACCAGTACTATCACTATTACCAGTACTATCACTGTTACCAGTACTATCACTATATCACTATTATCAGTACTATTACTGTTACCAGTACTATCACTGTTACCAGTACTATCACCGTTACCAGTACTATCACTATTACCAGTACTATCACTATTATCAGTACTATTACTATTATCAGTACTATCACTATTACCAGTATCACTATTATCAGTATCACTATTACCAGTACTATCACTATTACCAGTACTATCACTATTATCAGTACCATCACTATTATCAGTACTATTACTATTACCAGTACTATCACTATTATCAGTACTATCACTATTACCAGTACTATCACTATTATCAGTACTATTACTATTACCAGTACTATCACTATTATCAGTACTATTACTATTACCAGTACTATCACTATTACCAGTACTATCACTGTTACCAGTACTATCACTATTATCAGTACTATCACTATTACCAGTACTATCACTATTATCAGTACTATCACTGTTATCAGTACTATTACTATTACCAGTACTATCACTGTTACCAGTAGTATCACTATTACCAGTACTATCACTATTACCAGTACTATCACTATTACCAGTACTATCACTGTTACCAGTACTATCACTATTATCAGTACTATCACTATTACCAGTACTATCACTATTACCAGTACTATCACTATTACCAGTACTATTACTATTACCAGTACTATCACTATTATCAGTACTATCACTATTACCAGTACTATCACTATTACCAGTACTATCACTGTTACCAGTACTATCACTATTATCAGTACTATTACTATTACCAGTACTATTACTGTTACCAGTACTATCACTATTACCAGTACTATCACCGTTACCAGTACTATCACTGTTACCAGTAATATCACTATTATCAGTACTATTACTGTTACCAGTAGTATCACCGTTACCAGTAGTATCACCGTTACCAGTAGTATCACCGTTACCAGTACTATCACTATTATCAGTACTATCACCGTTACCAGTACTATCACCGTTACCAGTACTATCACTGTTACCAGTAATATCACTATTATCAGTATCAGTACTATTACTGTTACCAGTACTATCACTATTACCAGTACTATCACTATTACCAGTACTATCACTATTACCAGTACTATCACTATTATCAGTACTATCACTGTTACCAGTACTATCACTGTTACCAGTACTATCACTATTACCAGTACTATCACTGTTACCAGTACTATTATCAGTACTATCACTATTACCGTTACCAGTACTATCACCGTTACCAGTAGTATCACCGTTACCAGTACTATCACTATTATCAGTACTATCACTGTTACCAGTACTATCACTATTACCAGTACTATCACTGTTACCAGTACTATTACTATTACCAGTACTATCACTATTACCAGTACTATCACTATTATCAGTACTATCACTGTTACCAGTACTATCACTATTACCAGTAACTATCACCGTTACCAGTAGTATCACCGTTACCAGTACTATTACTGTTACCAGTAGTATCACCGTTACCAGTACTATCACTGTTACCAGTACTATCACCGTTACCAGTACTATCACTGTTACCAGTAATATCACTATTATCAGTACTATTACTGTTACCAGTACTATCACTGTTACCAGTAGTATCACCGTTACCAGTAGTATCACTATTACCAGTACTATCACTGTTACCAGTAATATCACTATTATCAGTACTATTACTGTTACCAGTAGTATCACTATTACCAGTACTATTACTGTTACCAGTAGTATCACCGTTACCAGTACTATCACCGTTACCAGTAGTATCACCGTTACCAGTACTATCACCGTTACCAGTAGTATCACCGTTACCAGTAGTATCACCGTTACCAGTACTATCACTATTATCAGTACTATTACTGTTACCAGTACTATCACCGTTACCAGTAGTATCACCGTTACCAGTAGTATCACCGTTACCAGTACTATCACTATTATCAGTACTATCACCGTTACCAGTACTATTACTATTACCAGTACTATACTCGCTACCATCATTACCAGTACTATCACTATTACCAGTAGTATCACCGTTACCAGTAGTATCACTGCATTACCAGTACTATCACTGTTACCAGTACTATTACTATTACCAGTACTATCACTATTACCAGTACTATCACTGTTACCAGTACTATCACTATTACCAGTACTATCACTGTTACCAGTACTATCACTATTACCAGTACTATCACTATTACCAGTAGTATCATCTATCACTGTTAGTTATTACAGTACTATCACATTACTATTACCAGTACTATCACCGTTACCAGTACTATCACTATTACCAGTACTATCACTATTACCAGTACTATCACTATTACCAGTAGTATCACTATTATCAGTACTATCACTATTACCAGTACTATCACTGTTACCAGTACTATCACTATTATCAGTAGTATCACTATTATCAGTACTATCACTATTACCAGTACTATCACTATTATCAGTACTATTACTATTACCAGTAGTATCACTGTTACCAGTACTATCACCGTTACCAGTACTATCACCGTTACCAGTAGTATCACTATTACCAGTACTATCACCGTTACCAGTACTATCACCGTTACCAGTACTATCACTATTACCAGTACTATCACCGTTACCAGTACTATCACTATTACCAGTACTATCACTGTTACCAGTAGTATCACTATTATCAGTACTATCACCGTTACCAGTAGTATCACTATTATCAGTACTATCACCGTTACCAGTAGTATCACTATTACCAATACTATCACCGTTACCAGTACTATCACCGTTATCAGTAGTATTACTATTACCAGTACTATCACTATTACCAGTACTATTATCACTATTATCAGTACTATCACCGTTACCAGTACTATCACTGTTATCAGTAGTATCACCGTTACCAGTAGTATTACTATTACCAGTACTATCACTGTTACCAGTAGTATTACTATTACCAGTACTATCACTATTACCAGTAGTATCACTATTATCAGTACTATTACTATTACCAGTACTATCACCATTACCAGTACTATCACCGTTATCAGTAGTATCACCGTTATCAGTACTATCACTGTTACCAGTACTATCACTGTTATCAGTACTATCACTATTATCAGTACTATCACTATTATCAGTACTATCACCGTTACCAGTACTATCACCGTTACCAGTACTATCACCGTTATCAGTAGTATCACCGTTATCAGTACTATTACTGTTACCAGTACTATTACTATTACCAGTAGTATCACCGTCACCAGTAGTATCACCGTTACCAGTAGTATCACTGTTATCAGTACTATCACTATTATCAGTACTATCACTATTATCAGTACTATCACCGTTACCAGTACTATCACCATTACCAGTACTATCACCGTTATCAGTAGTATCACTACCATTATCAGTACTATTACTGTTACCAGTACTATTACTATTACCAGTAGTATCACTCATTACCAGTAGTATCACTGTTATCAGTACTATCACTATTATCAGTACTATCACTATTATCAGTACTATCACTATTACCAGTACTATCACTATTACCAGTACTATCACTGTTACCAGTACTATCACCGTTACCAGTACTGTCACCGTTACCAGTACTATCACCGTTACCAGTACTATCACTATTACCAGTACTATTACTATTACCAGTACTATCACTATTACCAGTACTATTACTATTACCAGTACTATCACTATTACCAGTACTGTCACTGTTACCAGTACTATCACTATTACCAGTACTATCACTATTACCAGTACTATCACTGTTACCAGTACTGTCACTGTTACCAGTACTATCACCTATTACCAGTACTATTACTATTACCAGTACTATCACCGTTACCAGTACTATCACTATTACCAGTACTATTACTATTACCAGTACTATCACCATTACCAGTACTGTCACTGTTACCAGTACTATCACCATTACCAGTACTATTACTATTACCAGTACTATCACTATTACCAGTACTATCACTATTACCAGTACTATCACTATTACCAGTACTGTCACTATTACCAGTAGTACTATCAGTACTATCACCAGTACTCATCACTATTACCAGTACAGTACTGTCACTATTACCAGTACTATTACTATTATCAGTAGTATCACTATTACCAGTACTATTACTATTACCAGTAGTATCACTATTACCAGTACTGTCACTGTTACCAGTACTGTCACTGTTACCAGTACTATCACTATTACCAGTACTATTACTATTACCAGTAGTATCACTATTACCAGTACTATTACTATTACCAGTAGTATCACTATTACCAGTACTATTACTATTACCAGTACTATCACTGTTACCAGTACTATCACTATTACCAGTATTATCACTATTATCAGTACTATCACTATTACCAGTATTATCACTATTACCAGTACTATTACTATTACCAGTACTGTCACTGTTACCAGTACTATCACCATTACCAGTACTATTACTATTACCAGTACTATCACTATTACCAGTACTATCACTATTACCAGTACTATTACTATTACCAGTACTATCACCGTTACCAGTACTATCACTGTTACCAGTAGTATCACCATTACCAGTAGTATTACTATTACCAGTAGTATCACTATTACCAGTACTATTACTATTACCAGTACTATCACTATTATCAGTACTATCACTGTTACCAGTACTATCACCGTTACCAGTATTATCACTATTATCAGTACTATCACTATTACCAGTATTATCACTATTACCAGTACTATTACTATTACCAGTACTGTCACTGTTACCAGTAGTATCACCATTACCAGTAGTATTACTATTACCAGTAGTATCACCATTACCAGTAGTATTACTATTACCAGTACTATGACTCTGTTGAGTTTTAATTCTTGTCCTCAGACCCAGGTTTTGAAAACATCACCAGATTTGATGTTTCTTACTAGATTAGTCAGTCAGTTTTTCATTTTTCATCAAAACATTTGGCTCAAAGTGTCTTTTGTACCAGAGGTGTTTGACAGGTGTCATATGCTCCGGAATAGGTTTAACCTTGCACAAGACCATCAGATTTGTTCAGACCTTTATGTACTTGACCTCATGTGAATTGTCCAGGAAGGTCACTTAACTGTTTTAATTACCTTAAATACACTGCACTATCTCTACATGTTATAAACTTTGTGCATTCAAATACAAAATATTAAAATCAGAAAAAATGTTTTGTATACGAAGCACATGAGTTCCCTCCAATTATAATAAAACAATATTAAATCAGTTTCAGCTATTAAAGACTACATAAGTAGATTTTGTCTTAGAAAAGTAACAACACTGACGAACTGTTGTTACACACCATTTAAATCAGCATAATCATTTTTATAGTGTGTTAATTGTTTTCTTTTTGTAGCTTCCCACTTTAAAAAAAGAATTAATTGAAATCTGTTATGTAGTCAACTTCTCAGTTGTTTTAAAAATCACTGAATTGTGTTTTCAGAATAACACAATAATTATAACAAATTTTATGAAGGATCAGCATATTTTTAATAAAACAAACTGTAATGTTCATTGTTGTCATGTTGAATTCTAGTGATTCTATTACATGTTTGACCAGTGGATATAAAACGTTTCACATTTAAAATAAAAATGATTGCAACTACTTAAGGAAATAAGACCAGATTGGAGAAACGAAACTTGGTGACTAGTGTTAACTAACAATTTAAAATCTTGGATGAAAGGAACAGAACATAAATTTCAAACACTTTAATGTTTTAAAATTAAAATATCAATGATATTCTGAAATATTTATCTGGTTTTTTTTTCAAAGACAGAAGAAATTTACATCCCACAGATGAAAGAATGGAGAGGTTGTAGTGGAAGTGAGCCTCGTTTTCGAGGCTATCCCTGTGGTCTTTGGATGCTATTTCATGTCTTAACTGTACAAGCATTAGAAAAACACTATCAGGGTAAGAGGAATGAATAATTTGATTGCAAACAAAGCTACAAAGACAAGAATGCATATTTAGAAACCAGACCTTTGGTTTTATAGTAAGAAAAAGGACCACATCTTTCTACAGTTTTAGAATGCTCAGATAATTTTTTATATGGTTGATTGGAAGACAAGAATGCACAACTTACGAGCCAGAGTCTAGTTGTATTTTTAATGTTATTGGAGAGAAAAATGAATTTTATTATATTTCTGTTTCAGAGAGAGCTTTTATTTTCAAGTTAAATTTTGAAATTTTCAGAAAAATAAATTTATAGCCTCGCTCTTTCTCAGATGTAAGTGTTTAGTGTTTTAAGATTTATGTTTAAAACCTTTACTTGTTTTATTATTGGTGTTCAGGATACTTTAGCTATGAAAGCCAGTAATTAGCTGCCTTGCAACAGTTTGAATTAAAAAGCTGTAGTATATGTATTATTATATGAATTTGTGTATTTTTAGACAGTAATGTTTTACCAAAATAGGCCTCATTGTATTACATATGACTAATAATTATGATGACACTAGACTTTGTCACTGTGAAAAATTCAAATAATTTAGTTGTTTTGTTTCTTACAATAATTGTGTTCTTTAATTTCATTTGAACAGGTAAAAACCCAGACCCATTCTGGGTTTTACATGCTATTAATGGATACATCCAGAAGTTCTTTACGTGTCGAGAATGTTCAAAAAACTTTAATCGAATGGCTGCTTCTTTAAAGCAGGAGCTTAAAAACCCAAATGACACTGTTTTATGGCTGTGGAATGCTCACAATCGAGCAAATAAACGACTAGAAGGGGATTTAACGGAAGATCCTACTCACCCAAAGATCCAATTCCCATCAAAAATAATGTGTTCTGAATGTCATTTAGAGTCAGATGAAAACAGCATTAGCTGGAACTTAAAAGCTGTTTTACAGTTTTTGACAGCTTTCTACAGTGCAAAAAATATTGTTTCTCACTCACCTGATGAAGAGCACATGCTATTAAAAAAACATAAAGATATGGATGATAATAATGTGTTAGTGCAAGAGAGCAAAAAAGGCATAAACAAAAATCGTCTAGATTATGGAATACTTGGTAGTTGGAACTTTGGATATTTTAGTAGCACTGATGTCAGCTTATGTGTTGTTCTATATGTGACATCGGGAATCCTCGTGGCATTACTTTATTTCATTTTTTTAATTCGCCGCAGAAAACGAAAACTACAGTTATTTAAAAATAGTAAAGTTTAAATTGTATTTTTAACATACTTTAGTAACCTGAAGAAAGTCGATATGTTTATATTGTATAGCGTGAACGTTGCAGTTTGTAAGTTCAGGTATTGTCTGAATCAAAACAATTTATTTTAAATTGAAGTGATAAAAATAAAACTGGTTTTGTATGATATTAAAAATGTATTCAGTGATCACAAATATCTTCATGAAAGATACGTTTACAAATATATTTATTTTTCTTTGGTTTATTTGCCTAAAAGCAATCATAAAATATTCTCACCTTACAGGTGGTGTTACTGATTATGTTAGAATTATGAATATTTGGTATAACATTTATAAAATCCACTTCGTTTTGAAGAAAAGTATACAAAACTCAGTATTTCACTATTTTGTCTATGAACCAAAACTTGTTGTTCAATTATTATAGCCCTTGTAAATGTAAATATCTAATTTTTTGTAGAATACAGTTCTGTAAACTAAAGTACATTTGTCGATTAAAGGTAATTTGTGATCATAAATGATTTTTAAGATTCGATGGATTTTTTATATTTTTTTTAACTTTCGTCAGGAAGTGACAGGTTTAAAGTATTTGTATCAATCATCACCAGTAATTTGGAAATTTGGTAACTTTGCTGACTCCATTACAAAGTATTATGTGCGGGATGTTTCAAAAACTTAATCTGTTTTAAGATGTACAACGTGTAAGCTTGTTTTAGTCGAGCTGACGTCGTAGTAAGTAAAATTAACTGTCTTGAAATAGTTGCATCTATTCTACTTTTTTTTATAGTGCTGTGGGGTACTTGTGTGTTTATATTTTTAGCATTTGTAAATCAGATGTTTGAACAGTAATTGGTTTTGTGTTTATCTGTTATTTTGGCTGATATACGTATAGTCTTATGCTTAATTAAATGCTAATTAGTTGTCAACACTCAAGTCTTAAAAAATAATACTCTATACATGGCTCAGTTAACCCTTGTTTTTCTACTTTTAATCTGAGGAACTCTGTGAGAAACTGGTTGAAAACATTAATTAAAGTTAATGTAAAGTAAATAATAAATGTAGGTTTAATTAGAAACTTATGTTTGTATTGTTTGCTCACACGTATTAAGTGCTACAAAGTCTTGTTTACAAAACTGATATTAATATTCAAAAGATATTTTATTCTCACTGTGTTACTAGAACATTTTAATAATGATGTACTTCAGAGTCTCTTCAAAGGCTTAAATAAAACAAATCTCTTACAATTGACTGTCTCGGAACATAAAACGAGAGGTATTCTCAATAATTCCTTCTGCTTTTATGTTTGGCTCAAACCAAACTTGTGAAGTCAGCTTTTTTATCAATAACATAACTTGGTTTGTTTGAGTTGACCTGAGCCAAACCAGCAAGGTCTTTTTATCAGTAAATGGATCTTATATTTGTAATTTTTTAACCAGTATTTTTTTACCCTTATTATATGTCTCTATAGCTGTATGTTTTCTGTTTGCTGCTACTTAAAAATATACTTAGTTAGGTAAAACTTGCGTATCTTAAGTTTTTATATATGTATGCCTGTATTATGACATAATAGATGTAAAGTAGTAAATGTGTCATTTAGCATTTTTTTAATATCTGACAAGACAGAGATGCATAGTAATGAAGGAATATCCTAAAAATTCGGCTTCTAGCACAACATTTTCCAGTTCTTATGTACAAGGCTACTTTGTATAGATGTCTGTATTGTCTAAATGTACTTTGTAACTGAAAAAATATTATGTATATTTTCATTGAAGAGTTGTGTGTATCATTTCTCGTTATTTTTTTAAATACACTTACATTAAACTCTTACTCTGATACAGTAATAAAATGAAAACACAGAAAGCAAGGACTGTAGACGATTTAGAAGCATGTCTGTTACGAGCACAACAAAAACATGTATTTTGTTCACACGTTTTAAGTCTTTTGTGCAGAGATACGTGAAGAATATCTTTATATACATTTATAATTGCAAGGAAATTAACAGTACTCGCTGTCAAATCATGTGTTATTTTTGTCTGAGCAAGTAATAGGAGTTGAGTGTCACACTTCTAAAGGGCCAGAAGCAAGAAGTGCTTTTTGGTAGCAATGGGTCACAAGTCATGGAGATCAGATTCACAGTCCAGAAACCTTGATAACAAAAAAAGTTGTTCACCATTTAAACGTCTTCAGAAGTCAACTTTGAAGTGTTTGTGTGTTTTGAATAACACTAGAATACTGAACCATTATTTTGCAAGATTGAACAGATGTTTTGATAGTGTTACCAACTCTTGTTTCGAAGTATATCATAAAGACAGCGAAATCTTTTGAAAACAATGCTTGTACATTTAACCACATGTCACAAGTGATATATATATTAGCCCCACAATTAATGATAAGCCTCTTTTAATTATTTCTTTGTCTGGTTATGACGCTTAACCTACAATATGCAGGTAGTGGATTCAAAACCTATCACCAGACGTGCTCATCCTTTAGGCGGGAAGTTATAATGTTGGGTAAGTCAAATGTTTCATTGGTAACAGAATAAATCAAGAACTGGTGGTGGCAATTAGCCCTCGAGTAGGTTTGGCCTAAATTAAACAAATAATACTAACTACTTAAATGCTTTCGAATTCATGACTTTTGGTTACATCACTTCGAAGAACAAGTGTTACAGAAAACGTGTCAATATTATAATAAACCCCACTAATAACGGCATGTTATGCGTTTTACTTCTAATTAGTGATTTTACCCACTTGTTTTGGAACAGGATCAAAGGTGACCCCGCTGTGATACAATACATGATCTCCATCGAGAGAAGACAACAAAAATCAAGTTCATAATTTGATGTTAAAAGGGCAGTGACCTGGCTCAGAAAGGGAGAGACAAACAAAACAGTTATTACAAGATATTCGTTTTGAATTCTTTCAGTTAAAAATTTGGTATAGATACATTACAAACGTTCTTTGTAGTTGAGTTTCAGGGCTTACAACGTCAAAGTTAGGGCTACAATTCCATTTCGCAGTTTTGTATTTAAATGGAAGATAGGCGACATTATAATACTGGCACTGAATTAGTTATATGAAAATAATTAACTTATTCAAGAGTTACTGGATTTCCTTAAAAATATTGTTGGCGTTCAATCACCAAGATATTTGTAAGATATCGTGAATTGTATGTTAACGTTTAAATAGAATGGTATTCGTTTAAAAAGTATATGGTATTTAAATATCTTTTAGTACTTTGTGAAGAAGAGAAACCTACTTGAAGTTAAAATATATCTCAGGACGGCTGGTATGGGTGTTAACTGTTTTACTAATAAAGCAGAGAAAAACATTTCGACCTTCTTAGGTAATCTCCCGAGACACATTTTTATCTGTTAGTACGTATTATTTTTATTTATTTATTTTGCTACGTCTATCTAAAACTGCTAAGAGATGTCACCAGTGATGATACATCATTGCGACAGAATAAGAAATGTGGTTAAAAATGTATCTGTCTGGGTTTATGTATTTACAGAAGCTGGGTTAGCATATACTGTTTAAAAATGGAAAATTTAATTGAATTAATATTGTTATAAATTTCAATACATTCATCCAAGTAACTGAGATAAAACGAAAGCAAATTTAAAGATCAGCTAAGGTGTACGTGATTTCTTAAATGTTTGTAGAACAAGCCAATAAGTGATTTTTAGCCATGGCATAGCGATTCATTGAACGGCTCTGAGTTGTTAGTTTTTACCAAGTACACATAGCTACCGCTTATTTCCGCCATCCCTTGACCGATATGAGATCTAATAACAGGTTTGGACTCAGGATGTCAAACCCTTTTAAATGATACATTTGACTAACCACGCCCAAGGCCTCGTACATTAATTTATTCTAGTCCTGCCTAAAATGATTTCAATTTGAAGATAGGCTTAAATTCTGACTGATTCGCCCTCGCTTAATATTGCTGACTCACAAAATATAGTTAATAAAGGGGGTGGTTCTTAGATTAATTTACTCTAATACTGCCTGAAAAAAATCAAGAGTTACGGCTATCGAAAATTCCCACTTATTTTTATATCTTCTCACTTAAACACCGAAATTGCATACATCCGTTTAACACCTACTGCTGGGACAGTTTTGTACTGGATATATCATCGATGTTTATCACAGCGTGTTAAAAGGGCACGTAGATTTTTCTCTATATATAAATGTAATATTTCACGTAACATGACAAATATATTGCATCTTCGTGAGTCAGAAGGAAGTTAACGAACAGGCTGAAATCCGGGGTTGGACCATTTCTGGTGAATAGATCACAGATAGAAAACTGTGTACGTTTTCGCTGAAACAAACTGGCTTGTCGTCTGTATTTCACGTCACGTAACTAGAATGACTAAACCGCCGTCTTGAGGTGGATCCAAGTATTATCGAAGTTTTATTATCCTGCATATTTAAATTTTACGTATGCTATCCAAACAAAGTGTTGAATGTCGGTTAAATAGTGTGTGATTGATGTAACAAAATACTTTACATTTCTTTCCTATAAACTGTTTATTTAAAACTGGATAAAAAGAAAATGTATTAAGAAGTTTCTAATTGTAAAATTATATATGGAAATTCATAATGTTTGAAGTTATAATACGTTGTTATTGTTCTCTTAGTGCGGAGTGACACAATGGGATATTCACTTCCTGTCCCCCATGAAAATCAAATCTCGAATCTTGGTGCTGTAAGTCAAGAAAACTACCGAGGACCAAAGAAATGGTTTGTTTGTAATTAAGCACAAAGCAAAAAAAAAAAAAAATGGATGATCTTTGCCCTGCCCACCATGGGTATCGAAACCCGCTTTTTAGCAGTATGAGTCCACAGACATATCGCTGTGCCACTGGGAGGTGGGGGGGGGGTAAAGAAATGAGAATTAGGTGTTTTTTAATAATATTCACAACATATTGGGCTGGGATGGCCTACTGGTATTTATGAAGGTCTGAACATTGAATAATAGCTATTTTTCACTTATAATTTGTCTGCGATTTAAATTTTCTTTATTATCTTTTTCCCTTATTTCTATTTAACTGTACCAATGCGATCTGGTGGTGTCTTGTAAGTATATTCCCGATAAGGGTGTTATAAAAAAAAGAAAGCTTTAATCACATGGAGGTAAAATGATGTCCCCTCTTGGACTGCTCCACGTCAGTTAAAGACCTGACACCAAACACATCATACGAACCCTATTGTGCTAAAGACCTGTGTTGCACACCAAACACATCATACGAACCCTATTGTGCTAAAGACCTGTGTTGCACACCAAACACATCATACGAACCCTATTGTGCTAAAGACCTGTGTTGCACACCAAACACATCATACGAACCCTATTGTGCTAAAGACCTGTGTTGCACACCAAACACATCATACGAACCCTATTGTGCTAAAGACCTGTGTTGCACACCAAACACATCACACGAACCCTATTGTGCTAAAGACCTGTGTTGCACACCAAACACATCATACGAACCCTATTGTGCTAAAGACCTGTGTTGCACACCAAACACATCATACGAACCCTATTGTGCTAAAGACCTGTGTTGCACACCAAACACATCACACGAACCATATTGTGCTAAAGACCTGTGTTGCACACCAAACACATCACACGAACCATATTGTGCTAAAGACCTGTGTTGCACACCAAACACATCATACGAACCCTATTGTGCTAAAGACCTGTGTTGCACACCAAACACATCATACGAACCCTATTGTGCTAAAGACCTGTGTTGCACACCAAACACATCATACGAACCCTATTGTGCTAAAGACCTGTGTTGCACACCAAACACATCATACGAACCCTATTGTGCTAAAGACCTGTGTTGCACACCAAACACATCATACGAACCCTATTGTGCTAAAGACCTGTGTTTGCACACCAAACACATCATACGAACCCTATTGTGCTAAAGACCTGTGTTGCACACCAAACACATCATACGAACCCTATTGTGCTAAAGACCTGTGTTGCACACCAAACACATCATACGAACCCTATTGTGTTAAAGACCTGTGTTGCACACCAAACACATCATACGAACCCTATTGTGCTAAAGACCTGTGTTGCACACCAAACACATCATACGAACCCTATTGTGCTAAAGACCTGTGTTGCACACCAAACACATCATACGAACCCTATTGTGCTAAAGACCTGTGTTGCACACCAAACACATCACACGAACCATATTGTGCTAAAGACCTGTGTTGCACACCAAACACATCACACGAACCCTATTGTGCTAAAGACCTGTGTTGCACACCAAACACATCACACGAACCCTATTGTGCTAAAGACCTGTGTTGCACACCAAACACATCATACGAACCCTATTGTGCTAAAGACCTGTGTTGCACACCAAACACATCATACGAACCCTATTGTGCTAAAGACCTGTGTTGCACACCAAACACATCATACGAACCCTATTGTGCTAAAGACCTGTGTTGCACACCAAACACATCATACGAACCCTATTGTGCTAAAGACCTGTGTTGCACACCAAACACATCATACGAACCCTATTGTGCTAAAGACCTGTGTTGCACACCAAACACATCATACGAACCCTATTGTGCTAAAGACCTGTGTTGCACACCAAACACATCATACGAACCCTATTGTGCTAAAGACCTGTGTTGCACACCAAACACATCATACGAACCCTATTGTGCTAAAGACCTGTGTTGCACACCAAACACATCATACGAACCCTATTGTGCTAAAGACCTGTGTTGCACACCAAACACATCATACGAACCCTATTGTGCAAAGACCTGTGTTGCACACCAAACACATCATACGAACCCTATTGTGCTAAAGACCTGTGTTGCACACCAAACACATCATACGAACCCTATTTGTGCTAAAGACCTGTGTTGCACACCAAACACATCATACGAACCCTATTGTGCTAAAGACCTGTGTTGCACACCAAACACATCATACGAACCCTATTGTGCTAAAGACCTGTGTTGCACACCAAACACATCATACGAACCCTATTGTGCTAAAGACCTGTGTTGCACACCAAACACATCACACGAACCCTATTGTGCTAAAGACCTGTGTTGCACACCAAACACATCATACGAACCCTATTGTGCTAAAGACCTGTGTTGCACACCAAACACATCATACGAACCCTATTGTGCTAAAGACCTGTGTTGCACACCAAACACATCATACGAACCCTATTGTGCTAAAGACCTGTGTTGCACACCAAACACATCATACGAACCCTATTGTGCTAAAAGACCTGTGTTGCACACCAAACACATCATACGAACCCTATTGTGCTAAAGACCTGTGTTGCACACCAAACACATCATACGAACCCTATTGTGCTAAAAGACCTGTGTTGCACACCAAACACATCATACGAACCCTATTGTGCTAAAGACCTGTGTTGCACACCAAACACATCATACGAACCCTATTGTGCTAAAGACCTGTGTTGCACACCAAACACATCATACGAACCCTATTGTGCTAAAGACCTGTGTTGCACACCAAACACATCATACGAACCCTATTGTGCTAAAGACCTGTGTTGCACACCAAACACATCATACGAACCCTATTGTGCTAAAGACCTGTGTTGCACACCAAACACATCATACGAACCCTATTGTGCTAAAGACCTGTGTTGCACACCAAACACATCATACGAACCCTATTGTGCTAAAGACCTGTGTTGCACACCAAACACATCATACGTTGTGCAGTTCCCCCTGCTTTTTTTTCATCGTGGATGATTCATCGCTTGCGCGTGTGTGCTTTCATGTTTTAGTTGTTCGTTTTCTCACGAAAAAATATCTGAAGTTATGCACGACTTCGATGACTGGTATTTTACCAGTATTCTTGGTAGTGTTATATTGTGAGTTATCTTTTCTAGGGGTCCGGCATAGCCTGATAATTTGCAATCTGCAGGTCACGAGTTCAAGTGTCATTGATAAATGTACTTGCTCTTTAAACTGTGGAGGATTTATAAATTCATGACCAATTCAACGTTCCCTTAGTAACAGAGTAGCCAAAGAGTTGAAGGTGGGATGTGTTGAGTAGCTGATCTAATCTATCACTGTTAAATTAAGGGTAGTTAGGGCAGATAACACAGGCAGTATTAGTCATACAGGTTCACCATTGTCAACGATTTGGACACGTGTCTTGTCTGGCTACACTTAGTTGTGGTGGGGGTCACCATCTAATTCAATGTTCTAGATATAAAACACAACAAAAAAGGTTGTAACTGTGGTGAAACCCACACAGCCAATTACAACTGTTGCGAAGAAATGCAAGCTAATTAAACAACGAATATTTGAAGTTAAAAACCCAATAATAAAATCTAAAGAAATAACAAGTGACCATAACAACAAACTAAATCTAAACAACACGAAAAAAAACATAGAAGATAACAGAATGTGTTCGAATCCCCGTCACACCAAACATGCTTGCCCTTTCAGCAGTGGGAGCGTTATAATGTTACGATCAATCCCACTATTCGTTAGTAAAAGAGTAGCCCAAGAGTTGGCGGTGGATGGTGATGACTAGTTTCCTCCTTCTATTCTAACATTCCTAAATTAGGGGTGGCTAGCGCAAATAGTCCTCGTGTAGCTTTGCGCGGAATTCAAAAACAAACAAACAGTATTGACGTACAAACACTTAACAATAAACCACACACACAACTACTAAACATGAGCTCTTCATGAGTGGCACAGTGGTATATCTCTGGACTAACCCTGCTAAGAAACCGGGTTTCGATACCCGTGTTGGGCACAGCACAAATAGTCTATTGTGTAGTTTTGTGCTTAATTCCAAACTTATTAATCATGATATAAAATACGGTGCCAGCTTCGGTGACAACACACACAAAACAGAAACCCAACGTTTAAGAGACACATCACTGCTGTAAGAAATAAAATAAGAAAGAAAGTGAAACTTTTAAAACATGAACAATGGAACAATTCTCGTTCAAAACTAAGAGATAAAACAGAACCGAAACAATTCTGGACCAATCTGAAACGATTCACAAAGGGGGGAAAAGCAACACGAATAATATCCACCACTAGAAATCAACACCACAGAAGCGCTTACAAACAAAGATAAAACGGAAGCGTTCAAACAACAATCACAGAACACATTTAGAACCAGACATGAATACTCACTTCTATAACGTACTAAGTCAGATTCTAATACAAAAATGTACAAACCATCTTTCTTAATAAATATAAATAACGAACTGCGAAACAAATAACGACAATACAACAGAAAACATGACTCAAGACATAACAGTAACAGAAGTTCAACAAAGCTCCAGCAGAAGATGGCATACAATCCATCCTCCTTAAAACTGGTACAAAGAAACTGCTTGAATACCTAATAGTACTGTTTAATCTATAACTTAAATCAAGATACATCTCAGTATCTTGAGAGCAAGCGAATGTTTTAATGTTCCATAGCTAGCCAGTTAACCAAAAAGTCACGTTCCAATCAGCTTGACCAGAAGAATAAGGAAGATATTAGAACGAATGATCAGTAACAGACTCTTCATCTTTTTGGTAACAACATCAAAATTACCCAAGATACAAAATGGAGTCAGTAAGCTCAAACCGACAAGTGGTATTTAGTCAGATTCATAGGATCAATAGTAAACAGTTTTAACAGAGTTCAATGCGCTGTTATATACGATACTGTATGATATAACAGTCTGAGGTTCCGTCATGTCACGGATACTGTATGATGTAACAGTCTGAGGTTATGTCATGTCACAGATACTGTATGATGTAACAATCTCACGTTCTGTCATGTCACAGATACTGTATGATGTAACAGTCTGAGGTTCTTTTATGTCACAGATACTGTATGATGTAACAGTCTGACGTTCTGTCATGTCACAGGTACTGTATGATGTAACAGTCTGACGTTCTGTCATGTCACAGATACTGTATGATGTAACAGTCTGAGGTTCTTTTATGTCAGAGATACTGTATGATATAACAGTCTGAGGTTATGTCATGTCACAGATACTGTATGATGTAACAGTCTGACGTTCTGTCATGTCACAGGTACTGTATGATATAACAGTCTGAGGTTCTTTCATGTCACAGATACTGTATGATGTAACAGTCTGACGTTCTGTCATGTCACAGATACTGTATGATGTAACAGTCTGACGTTCTGTCATGTCACAGATACTGTATGATGTAACAGTCTGAGGTTCTTTTATGTCAGAGATACTGTATGATATAACAGTCTGAGGTTATGTCATGTCACAGATACTGTATGATGTAACAGTCTGACGTTCTGTCATGTCACAGATACTGTATGATGTAACAGTCTGACGTTCTGTCATGTCACAGATACTGTATGATGTAACAGTCTGAGGTTCTTTTATGTCAGAGATACTGTATGATATAATAGTCTGAGGTTATGTCATGTCACAGATACTGTATGATGTAACAGTCTGACGTTCTGTCATGTCACAGATACTGTATGATGTAACAGTCTGAGGTTCTCTTATGTCAGAGATACTGTATGATGTAACAGTCTGAGGTTCTTTTATGTCACAGATACTGTATGATGTAACAGTCTGACGTTCTGTCATGTCACAGATACTGTATGATGTAACAGTCTGACGTTCTGTCATGTCACAGATACTGTATGATGTAACAGTCTGAGGTTCTTTTATGTCAGAGATACTGTATGATATAACAGTCTGAGGTTATGTCATGTCACAGATACTGTATGATGTAACAGTCTGACGTTCTGTCATGTCACAGATACTGTATGATGTAACAGTCTGAGGTTATGTCATGTCACAGATACTGTATGATGTAACAGTCTGAGGTTCTGTCATGTCACAGATACTGTATGATGTAACAGTCTGAGGTTCTTTTATGTCAGAGATACTGTATGATATAATAGTCTGAGGTTCTTTTATGTCACAGATACTGTATGATGTAACAGTCTGACGTTCTGTCATGTCACAGATACTGTATGATGTAACAGTCTGACGTTCTGTCATGTCACAGATACTGTATGATGTAACAGTCTGACGTTCTGTCATGTCACAGATACTGTATGATGTAACAGTCTGAGGTTCTTTTATGTCAGAGATACTGTATGATATAACAGTCTGAGGTTATGTCATGTCACAGATACTGTATGATGTAACAGTCTGAGGTTCTGTCATGTCACAGATACTGTATGATGTAACAGTCTGAGGTTATGTCATGTCACAGATACTGTATGATGTAACAATCTGACGTTCTGTCATGTCAGAGACTTTATGTGATATAACAGTCTGAGGTTCTTTTATGTCAGAGGTGATGTATGATATGACAGTCTCAAGTTGTGCCATGTCAAACCTAAAACTGCTGTCCAGTTTTTTTCTAAACATGTAAGAGAAGTTAGCCCTAATTTATTCATCACGTACATTAACAACATGCATCTAAATTATGTATATTTTGGTGAAGTGTTCCAACCTTGTTTCATAAAGCCACAAGCATACAACCTTAATTAAATAGTATAGTCAAATACTAAAAAAAATATCGTATTACTATCAATGTATCAAAGATTTGATTACTTCTTTTCCCAAGAAATATAGAACACATAAAAACCACTAGAACTGTATGTGAATGGGACACACCTTCAAACTAACACATCAACGAACTTCCTTGAAATGACGTACAACACAATATTAACATCTCTTAAACACTAAAACAATATGAAAACTAAAGTTTGGAAAACATGAAATATAAAAAAAATCCAACATCAACAAAGTGGTGCAACATGTGATATACTACTACATAGTTCACTATATAAACACTTACTGATATACTACTACATAGTTCACTATATAAACACTAACTGATGTACTACTACATAGTTCACTATATAAACACTAACTGATATACTACTACATAGTTCACTATATAAACACTAACTGATATACTACTACAAAGTTCACTATATAAACACTAACTGATATACTACTACAAAGTTCACTATAGAAACACTAACTGATATACTACTACAAAGTTCACTATATAAACACTAACTGATATACTACTACAAAGTTCACTATATAAACACTAACTGATATACTACTACATAGTTCACTATATAAACACTAACTGATATACTACTACAAAGTTCACTATATAAACACTAACTGATATACTACTACAAAGTTCACTATATAAACACTAACTGATATACTACTACATAGTTCACTATATAAACACTTACTGATATACTACTACATAGTTCACTATATAAACACTAACTGATGTACTACTACATAGTTCACTATATAAACACTAACTGATGTACTACTACATAGTTCACTATATAAACACTAACTGATATACTACTACATAGTTCACTATATAAACACTAACTGATATACTACTACAAAGTTCACTATATAAACACTAACTGATATACTACTACAAAGTTCACTATAGAAACACTAACTGATATACTACTACAAAGTTCACTATATAAACACTAACTGATATACTACTACATAGTTCACTATATAAACACTAACTGATATACTACTACATAGTTCACTATAGAAACACTAACTGATATACTACTACATGGTTCACTACAGAAACACTAACTGATATACTACTACAAAGTTCACTATATAAACACCAACTGATATACTACTACAAAGTTCACTATAGAAACACTAACTGATATACTACTACATAGTTCACTATATAAACACTAACTGATATACTACTACATAGTTCACTATATAAACACTAACTGGTGTATTACTACATAGTATGCTATATAAACACTAACTGATGTACTACTACATAGTTCACTATATAAACACTAACTGATGTATTACTACATAGTTCACTATATAAACACTAAATGATGTACTACTACATAGTTCACTATATAAACACTAACTGACATACTACTACATAGTTCACTATATAAACACTAACTGATGTATTACTACATAGTTCACTATATAAACACTAACTGATGTATTACTACATAGTATACTATTGTACTCTGTGTGAACTAGACATGAATATAAATAGTGTTGAGTACTTCTCCATTAACAATTTCATAATAAATAAAAATAAATTAATGCCACATAATACCAGAGACAGATATCAAAATAATATAAATGTATTGTGATAGTATTAAGAATGGTTATACATGTGGATGTTCTGGTTATAAATTTAAGAAATGTAACTGGAACCGTTCGCGTAGAGTAGAATGTAACACCTTCTCGTAAAGTAAAAATGTGTTTACCAATTTATTAATAATATAATTACATTAACTGATAGGAGCCACAGTAAAAATGTGAAGTTGCTTTATAAACTGTGGCCCTTTTTTGGTAATTAAATCCATATTGGACATGAAGTGTGGTAGTGAGGAAGAGATTAAATGTGGACCTGACCCTCCCATGTCCACAAGATTGGTACCTGGAACAACAGCGTCTCTGAAACTACAGGGGGTCAAAGAACAGAGAAAATTAAAGACTCGTTTAAATGAGGTCACTGTCTCGAAGGGAATAACTAAAAGGCCCGGCATGGCTAGGTGGGTTAAGGCGTGCGACTCGTAATCTGAGGGTCGCGGGTTCGAATCCCCGTCACACGAAACATGCTCGTCCATTCAGCCGTGGGGGCGCTATAATGTTACGATCAATCCCACTATTCATTGGCAAAAGAGTAGCCCAAGAGTTGGAGGTAGGTGGTGATGATTAGCTGTCCTCCCTTTAGCCTTACGGTACTAAATGAGGGATGGCTAGCGCAGATAGCCCTTGTGTCACCTTGTGCGAAATTGTAAAACAAACATTAACTTATGTTCCAACCAGTCGAAATATTCAATTTTTTTATATTAAAACTAGTTTCTTTACATTGTTAATTATTTAAATTCTAATATAAACAATGTTCCAACATGTGCTTTTATTATAATAGTGTCGTGAGCACTTGGGTGTTTACGTATATTTACGAGACGCCAAACACTTCCTTTTTTGGAGATCTTGGTCTAGATTTTCAACACCCTGTTAGGTAGGTTCACAACCTGTTTTTAAGGTGTAATTGGGATACAAGTTTGTTGCGTGGCTATTTTCTATTGACCTACTAATGTGGCAGTGGCTTGTCTTTTGGTTATTTTAACGTATCAAATCTATACAGTGATGGCCAACACACATTAACGGTTTTGTTATCGAATTAGTTTGTATTTTTACATTTTACTGGAATTGTTTCATAAACTGTGAAAATAATAATAAGCAAAATAGAATAAGAAACCGTTAATTTAAAAGTAATAATTAAAAATAAAACTGCCATGATATCAATCTGTTGAAATTATCAATAATTTCATTAAATATTAATCCTCTAAGTTGTGAATTACCTTCAGTTGAAATCAAACTGTAATCCAATCAGTCTACGCACGTTTGTACAAGAGAGTTTTATCTGAATTTTGGTTCTAGCATAAATTCATGTAACCTTTGTGCCTTTATATGGATGAAGTGTAGGCTGATAAAGTTTCTAAATACGGACGGACACACATGAACTTCCACATGTTTCTCTTGATTTGGTTTATATGGAAATAACTGGATCAAACTCAACTGTTATGTTTTCAGTTAAAATTGTATTAATAAATAATAATGCATTTTTTTTATGATGACCACGAGATAATATTAAATGGTTAATTACTTTGTAATCATCGTTTAATTAAAAACTTTCGATCCTACCCAGCACAACAAGCTTCGAGTTGTCACACTACACGTTTTCTTGGTGTCGATTTTGTGGACATCTGAAAGCAAATTAAACCTATGTAACTAGTTGCTATTAAACTTCGTTACATACAGAAAACAACTTATTTTTATATGACACTAGTCATTTCGTTTTATTGTAGTAAATCAAAGATAAGTGCCTCTTCTGTGTGCAAATAGACAGCGATCTTTTTCCACTGGGGTGTCAGATGATGCCTTGAGGCTACCATCTTCTTTATTTTTCGATGGCAGTGCCCAACAGACACGGGTTTTGGCACGCAACATAAAAACAATATAGGTATTATTTCGTGTTTATAATGACATGCTTTCTCAGTCTGGAACAGTTCTTCACAGGTATTTCTGAGATCCTGTGTCTCAAAAATAGGCACAATCTTCAATGAATTCATTCATTTTGATTGAATTGTACATCATGCATCAATAACATTATTATACCATGTACCTCTTAGCTTGAGTTCGGTCTGTAATTTAAAAGTGTAAGACTAGAGGGAAGGCAGCTAGTCATCACACTCACCGTCAACTCTTGGGCTACTCTTTTGTTAACGAATAGTTATAACGCTCCCACGGCTGAAATGGCGAACATGTTTGGTGTGATGGGGGATTCGAACCCGCGATCCTCGGATTACGAGTACAGCGCCCTAACCACATAGTCATTCCTTGTAAATTATTTTGGAAATAATATTAACAGAAGATCTGTTCTTGCAACCTCTAATTATGAGTTATTAATCTAGAAAAAAGAGAGCTACTCAACAGCATATCCGTGAACTGTTTGACAAGAGCTAAAATACAGCAAAAACTACATAACTTTACAAAACTGTTCCATTACATCTTAGTCTTATTATCTCACTGTTGTTTGTTAACGTCCCACTGCACTAATTGTGTATGCTATTATGTAGAGATGACGCAAGTCCCATCCTTAGTGTCTTGTTTGCATTGTTTTTGAATGATTGATATCAGCCATCCTTACGTTTACTTCATTTGTTTTAAAGTCTTAGTTATGTTGACATATTCCTATAATATGTTCATTTTAAACGTACAGATGAAATAATACAATGATTGTGCTATACATCTAATTCTGACAGTAGTGGTTATGGGCCCGGCATGGCCAAGCGTGTTAAGGCGTGCGACTCGTAATCTGAGGGTCGCGGGTTCGCATCCCCGTCGCGCCGAACATGCTCGCCCTTTCAGCCGTGGGGGCGTTATAATGTGACGGTCAATCCCACTATTCGTTGGTAAAAGAGTAGCCCAAGAGTTGGCGGTGGGTAGTGATGACTAGCTGCCTTCCCTCTAGTCTTACACTGCTGTATTAGGGACGGCTAGCACAGATAGCCCTCGAGTAGCTTTGTGCGAAATTCAAAAACAAACAAACAAGTAGTGGTTATTTACAGGAAAACAAGGTAATTATTCGACAGACATGATAAACATACTGTGTTTGATTGTTCCTTTTTACCATTTGTTGTGGTATCTTTTGAAACTATTTGATATCAAGTATTGGTTCAATTGAGTGACATTTAAATGTTAAATTCCCACTTTCTCTAGCGGCTAGTGTGTCTAACTGTGGATTCGAAGGTCCAGGGTTTGTTTTCCGTTGCCGCAAAATCACACTAGGCTTATTGAAACCATGGCTGCTTTATAAGGGCCACTGTCAAATCCTACTATGCAATTAGAGTCAGCGGTAGGTGTTGTCGATTAGCTGCCTGCCTTTAAATCTATTAGTTTAAAATTACAAATGGCCCGGCATGGCCAAGCGCGTAAGGGGTGCGACTCGTAATCCGAGGGTCGCGGGTTCGCGCCCGGGTCGCGCTAAACATGCTCGCCCTCCCAGCCGTGGGGGCGTATAATGTGACGGTCAATCCCACTATTCGTTGGTAAAAGAGTAGCCCAAGAGTTGGCGGTGGGTGGTGATGACTAGCTGCCTTCCCTCTAGTCTTACACTGCAAAATTCGGGACGGCTAGCACAGATAGCCCTCGAGTAGCTTTGTGCGAAATTCCAAAACAAACAAACAAACAAAAAATTACAAACAAAGAACATGGGTACTTTGGGTAGCTGTCCGCGAATTTCAAAAACTAACAAACCCTTTTGTTACAAAACGTCAACCCTAGGTTCATAATTGTAGGCAATAAAAGAAAATATAATGCTTTATATCAAAAAGTATACAAAACAGTTTGAGAGATAAATTTTCCTTCAATTTTTACATCAGGCCTATACACAAGGAAGGAGTGGACCAATAAGTACTACATTGCTAAACACATTGTTTGAAAAGGTTTTTATTTACACAATTTTTAAGATAGATTAATCTTATCGGTTATTATTATAAATCTGAAAAACAACTAACTGATTATCTCCATTGCACCAAACATGCTCGCCCTTTCAGCCGTGGGGGCGTTATTATGTGACGGTCAGTCCCACTATTCGTTGGTAAAAGAGTAGCTCAAGAGTTGGCGGTGGGTGGTGATGACTAGCTACCCTCCCTCTAGTCTTACACTGCTAAATTAGGGACGGCTAGCGCAAATACCCCTCGAGTAGCTTTGCGCGACATTCAAAAGACAAGCAAACAAAATTAATAGATTAGGAAGTACAGACAGCGCCAATACTATCTCACTGGTTAAAACATTCAAGACAAATCTACACTCTTCAGAAGGAAGAGTACAGACAGACCATTATGTAACTATAAGCACAACAACAACAAAACACTCGACGAGTCATCGTTAATTATTTTTTAATATAAAATTTAAAAAAACAAACCAGTACTCGTTGATTGTGCTTAGAATGTAGTTAGACAAAACAGTAGCTTACGATTTTTTTTACCTTGAATTTTAATGTCTTTAAATTTATACACTTTTACGTTACGAAGAAAACTGTGTATTATACGTAATACGAAAAGGAAATTAACGACTAATAGCGTATTTTAAATTAAATTTCTAATATTCAAAATATCTGATATAATTTAAATGATAAAAAACAACTAATCGTGATACACACATGTAGAAGGATATGACGTCATTTTATAAGCTAATACACCCAAACGTTTGTGTGAAAGTAAACATCTGAATTAATAATGTAATATTAAACGTTATTGGTATGGCTAGCACAATGTATTTCATATATATTATAATACAAAAGAGAAAAATTAAAATACTGTATTGAAATGATTTAAAATTAAGATACCAATAACCACATATCGTTGTTTTATTTTGTCAGTAGTGAGCAGTAATCTGGAGAGGCTTAAGTTAATTGTCAATGACTACTTTATTTTCTTCAATATGAATAATTCTATAATTAACTAAATGCCTTTTGAAAGGTAAGTAATACATAAATATGTATATGATATATTTTTGTAATTCACGCTTCGCTGTATCTCTTACAAAATAAGAAATGAAAGCTCGTGTTTGCAAAATTAGAGTGGAAAGCTGCACTCAATACATGCATCATTGCGCCGTACATTTGTTCAACCATATCTTAATTGGCGAACGTAATCATGAACACCATTCCAAACGGATTCTGACATTGCAGTAAAATACGTCACGTATTTCCACCAATCGTAGTTGCCAAGAGAACGGTATAAAACCAGTTGAACAGGCGTAGTTTGCATGTTAGTTCGTTGAGAGTGTCGTAACTCAACTCATATACGAACGTTTGGCATTACTGAGTTTTTAGTCTTCCGTTGTAATAAAGGAGTTTGTTAGTCACAATGGTAAGAAATTGTTTGTTTAATATTTCTTATTGGAATGTGTGTAATAAGTTCGAAGCTATAGTGTTCACGTTACGTAAAATGATCCAGAAACTCTTATACTGTGGGAGATTGGTGGTTTCTTCATCGGAAACGGGCTGAAGGAGAAACTACCTAGGGAACTTCATCAAGATGGAGGAAGTTCTCGGGGTTTTTTGTTTATACGCTTTGGTGTCTTCATTTTTATAGTCGCTTCAGGTTAACATTTTAAATGGCTTTATCTTTTAATCTTTCTTAGTGTCTTTTTGCTTTTGTTTATTACTACTAAAATGTTTAGTGAAAGTTTAAGCCCTAGTGTCTTTTCATTCTTCCTTTATTTTAGAAAGGACTTTGTCTGTGTAAAGTTACGTTACAATTTTTAACTGTATTTTAAATTTGGACTTAGATTAAATGTATATGGTGTGTATGTTAACTATCCAACGTCATTGTTTAACGTGTGTTTTGTTACATGTACTGATAATATTTATTTATGATTTAATTAATACATATATAGTATAATAAACTTTGTCAAATTTACGTACACTTATTATCCGTATACTCGCGCGTATATCATTTATGTGGTGTTATAAAACTTGGTTTAAATAGCTTATTTGTAAGATTTAACTCTAATGCGTCACTGTTAAACCTATCTCTATTATAGAAAATCTGAAAGACATCTATGCTTGAGTATTTTTTATACAAGCACTAACATAACCAACGCACTTTAAATGCAAGTCTAATGTCGGTAACATGTTATGAAACTTGTTCCTAATTTCTCATCTGCTAGTGCATGGCATCCTATGATTGGCTGATTTCTAGACAGTCGCGGTATTCCTGAGCGCTGACGCATCTCGACTACGAGTGTGATGACCCCCCTCCTCAATTGCATGACTCTAGGAGCTTGCTATTTCTGACCAAATATGGAGTGTTCGCTGGCGTGCAGCCGCCAGCGGCTTAGTCAAGCTGGCATAACACGGGCTCATCTGCAACTGGTTTCCATGATACCATCCGGTACACGTGGACCGGAGTGCTACAGTCACGTCTCTCTTGTGCAATTACATTGACCTCGTGTGAGCACGTGGCTGTAAGTACTTCTCGGTCTTCTTATTTTTCATTTTTTGTCGTGAATTCCTTAAACTCGATGTAAGTTGCTTAACCCCCAGAATTAGTAAAAAAGAAAAGTATGGAACATTCACTACCTGTCTTGTAACACTAGTTTATTTGAAGTTTGTAAGGATTCTTACCTACTTCTAGTATATTAATAGAGTATTTCATAATGAGCTGAAAATTAAATGGCTTCTTTAGAATCTTCACAACCGTTGGTTGAAGAAGCTGTTGTCTTCATAATTAGTCAGATTCTAAAACCTCTTTCCCTCCCCAGTGAGTTCTATTTAGGCTAGTGACCGTCGATTTCGCCGGTGTAATCGAACACTCGTAGGTTTTTATTAAATAATAATTACATGTATGTCGATGTTACGTAAATAATCCAAATATATTTTTGTTATTGATCCAACTAATAGCGTTCACTTTCCATGATAACCTCAACAATAGTTTGAATTCTAAATCTTGCAATGACCTACGAAAGTGGTCTAATAACAAGTTACGTTATTTTTAAAAATACTTTTTCCGGTTATTTCTATATTTTGCATATAGGTTTCTAATAACGAAGTTAAACTACTCTCGCATATTCCTAATTATACTCCCTTCTTGTAGCTAATCTCTCATGATTTAGCTTTATGTAATAAACTCAAGTTTTAAACAAAATCCATAAGTCTCGCGGAAGAAGAGTTTCTTACTAGAAACTAATTCTATCCTCCTAGGTGGCGCACAACCTATACTCCTACCTATGCAGACAGACAAGAATATAATAAATTCTACATTAAGTTCCGCATTTTATTTAGTGCTAATTATACATTACTACAAGAGACAAGAGCTTGTCACACTCAGCACTACTTTAACTCTCACATTGGTGTACAGTAACTCAAAGAATTTACTAAACTTTATTTATAGCGTGAATGTATCAGTGTCCACATCGGTCAGGCTGGTGTCCAGATTGGTAATTCTTGCTGGGAGCTATACTGTCTTGAGCATGGGATCCAACAAGATGGAAACATGCCCAGCGATAAGGCCATGGGGTCCGATGACTCTTTTAATACCTTCTTCAGTGAAACCGGGTCTGGAAAACATGTACCCAGAGCAGTATTTGTAGATCTAGAACCTACAGTAGTTGGTAAGTATCTCTAAGCACTATATTAATGCTGCCTGCTGTATTTGCATATCATGCATGGATAATTTTACTATAATTTGAAATGACTAATTATTGATTAATAACCTTTTAAATATTTTGAAATATGCCTATCTCAAATAGCGATACAAGCCAATGAGTCTTTCAGTGGGACAAGATAAGTTTTTAGCGTCTTGCTTTGATAAAACCCGACGTTCGATTTCACGCAGTAAACACAGAACTCATTTTGGTTTTGCTTTAAAGTAAACAATAAATAATCTGACGAGTAATTCCTTTTACCACTTACTTGTTTGAAGTTAAAAACAAAGCTACCCAATGGGCTATATGTACTTCCCGCCACGGGTATCGAAACCCGATTTCTAGCATTGTAAATTTGCAAACATACAGCTGTGTCACTCGAGGGCTTTGACTCCAAGTCACTCTATTTGAATATCTCTATTCACGCCTGTATTTTGAATATTCTTAAAATCACTGTTGGGTCGTACTTTTGTTGAAACCCCAACGTGCTTCTGTAACAATGGTAAACAAGCTAGCATTACGTTTTAACTTGCAGATGAAGTTCGTACAGGGGCATATCGTGCCCTTTACCACCCGGAACAGCTCATCACAGGAAAGGAGGATGCTGCCAACAACTACGCCCGTGGACACTACACAATCGGTAAAGAAATCGTTGACCTCGTACTGGACCGCATCAGAAAATTGGCAGACGCCTGCACTGGTCTTCAGGGTTTTCTCATCTTTCACAGTTTTGGAGGAGGCACTGGCTCTGGTTTCACATCTCTTCTCATGGAAAGACTTTCAGTTGACTATGGGAAGAAATCAAAACTAGAGTTTTCCATTTACCCAGCTCCTCAGGTTGGTTGATTTTTTAAAAACTCTTGCTATCATATTTGCATTATTTTTTTTCTGTTTAAATAAATAGCTTTTGAATAAAAGCTAGTTGGCGTGAGTGTTATGCTAACAATATCCTTTTATCAATATGTAAATTAAATTTGTAAGTTTTCATATACGTAAGTAATGTGTGTATGAATACCAGTTACAGGTGATTTTAAATTTATATGAACTTGCCTCTACTTGTTTTAAAGGTCTCCACTGCTGTTGTTGAACCCTATAACTCCATTTTGACCACTCATACTACCCTGGAACATTCGGACTGTGCTTTCATGGTAGACAATGAGGCCATTTACGACATCTGCCGACGCAATTTGGACATTGAACGACCAACCTACGTCAACTTGAACAGACTGATTAGTCAAATTGTGTCTTCCATTACTGCTTCCTTACGTTTTGATGGTGCTTTAAACGTAGATCTCACAGAATTTCAAACTAACTTGGTTCCTTATCCAAGGTAATCATGTTTTTGCTTTATTTTATTTAAATGAATCTCAACTCCTGTGATTTTTGAGTTCATATAAGTTTTGCCACCCATCTTGTTTCCTCTGAAAATAAAATTAGTCTGAGCGTTTCTATTTTAACTAGAACGTTTCGTATACATTACTATCCAAATTACTGACAACATGGCGATTTTAACATGTCGCTTATTTTTCTTTCATTTTGCTCGTATGTTCTTATAATTTTTTGTTCCTTTTGTTCTTCCAGAATCCATTTCCCCCTGGTAACTTATTCTCCTGTAATATCTGCTGAAAAGGCTTATCATGAGCAACTCACGGTTGCTGAAATCACCAATTCTTGTTTTGAACCAGCCAATCAGATGGTGAAATGTGATCCACGTCATGGGAAGTACATGGCCTGCTGCATGTTGTACAGAGGTGATGTTGTTCCCAAGGATGTTAATGCTGCCATTGCTGCCATCAAGACCAAGCGAACCATCCAGTTCGTGGATTGGTGTCCAACTGGTTTTAAAGTACGTTTCTATTCTGATATCTTTTTGTCTATATGATTCTGATCATGCTTATTTTGATATCTGAAAAATGGTGAAATCTACTTCACACACCTTCCTGGAGGGTTAACATGTTTTTCTGCTTTATTATAGTAATACATAACATTTATCCTTTTCAATATAAAGGTCGGCATCAACTACCAACCCCCAACCGTTATCCCTGGTGGTGACCTCGCCAAGGTACCTCGTGCTGTATGCATGTTATCCAACACCACAGCCATTGCTGAGGCATGGGCTCGCCTTGACCACAAATTCGACCTCATGTATGCCAAGCGCGCTTTTGTCCACTGGTACGTCGGAGAAGGAATGGAGGAAGGAGAGTTCTCGGAAGCAAGAGAAGACTTGGCAGCCCTTGAGAAGGACTATGAAGAAGTGGGAATGGATTCTGCTGATGGTGTCGAAGACGAAGGAGAGGAATACTAGAAGGAAGTCGCTGGTTCTCTGGCTGTTGTACTACAAGGGAACAAGCTTCAAAGAGCCTTATTTTAATTGATAAATATCGTAACTTAAAGAAATAAAAAAAAAAAAAATTCCAATAAGTTTTAATTGTGCTTTTTTTTTTCATATATCTGATATTTGTTACCACAAAACATCGCAACATGAATGAATTTAGGAGTTCTGAATAATTACTTGGAAAAGATCAACAGAAGCGTCCCGTTTTTATTAATTTATGTATTGTTTAAACTTACTTATGGGAACAATGTGAGACAAAATTTTCTAATAAATGTATATAACAGTAAACTAATAACCCTAATTAAGTATAATGAAGGGATTGAATTTAGAACACGTTAGATGCTACTTTGACACGTTGCTTTGTCTTAAACAGGTTATGGGTTTGGCCCTCTGACCTAGGTTCTAATCGATGCGATACCACAAAATATTAGTTGCACATTTCAAATGTGGGCGCGTTATAATAGTAACAATCAATGGTGCAGCATGGGGGGGGATGATACGATATTATTAACTAGCTTTAAACTATAAAGTTACAGCTCTAATATTGAAACAAATCTATGACTAGATACGCTACAAACATTTTGTTTCTATATTATGCTTGTACACAAGCGGTAGGCCTAACGTGTTTCACATGACTTCATGCATTATTTAATATTAAGTAAGTAAAAAGAATACAAGCGCATTTAAATAATAAAAACTACACTAATATAAATATTTTGTTCTGTATTTTTAATTATCTTAGACAGAAGAGGAGGGGAGATAACTCAAAAAACAAATCAGCTCGAATTATCTTAAATTTCATTACCATCTCATCAGGCAAGCTTCCTTAATATAAAAAGGGGGGGGGGTGGAAGATAAAGATTTTGACTTTTCTATATCCGCCTTATCATAATAAGGCTTTAAGGAAACCTTTTAATTGACTTCACGTTATCCAATTAGGGACACAGGAAGAATTATAAAATCTTTTGCCGGATTTCTTACAGGCTGAACAATAGTCAGTGTGGGCACATCCTGGAATTTAACTTCACATAGGTCCATGTGAATAACAATGCGTCTGTATATTATATTACAGGTGCACCTCACTGTTAAAAGGGAAGGCGAGAGGTATCTATACGTTTTGTTTTTTATTAAAGTGTCGCGTTTCCCTCGTGCTAGGCTGGTTCTGTCATCTGGTGCTTTCTCGTGTAGTGTCTGCGTATGTTTCTACTTTAAGAAAGATTCAACACTCGACAAAGATAAATAAGTTGCGTAGTTGAAATCATTTAAAATAAGTTTAAATTGTGACAGCAACTAAAATAGCTTAATGTCTGGTAACCAAATATTTCTTGTCTTTAAACCTATTTAGTTAAAAACCAATTTTTCCCGAAGTTTGTACTTTAATATTAACTTTCTTCCTTTTTTCGCATTCTTAATTTAAACTATTTTTATTATAACAACTCTTTTATGGTTATCGCGTTGGTGTTTATTCCACATACGGCTGATTTTAAATATCGTTTACTAACGGTTCAGTCGAAGTATTGTATCACGCTGGTTAATCTCTGTTTTTGCCGTCAAAATATCGAACTAATCGAAGAATTATTGTAATTAACAGCAAACATAACGTTAATTTGTTTCTTTTTGGAAATTTTGCGATATACTTCAGTGATCCTACAACTAACAAAATCGGAGGTAAATAGTAGTTCATCGCATAAATTATATTGAGAAGTGTCTTCAAATATCCAATGGGAACGTGTTTACTACATATACATTTATAGGATTACTAAAAATAACATTTCGAACTTTTACCAGAACTAAAGATGCTTGCGCCCTCTATTGATTATTTAAGTAATTTTATGGATTTTCAACATTAAGTCAAGATGTACTGAGGTACTGTATTATCTTGTGGCAACAGACTTGTTAAATTGGAATTTTTGTTGTTGCACAATCAGATTAAGTAGAAATTCGGATGTGTTCTCGCAATTTTATGTCATTTGTTGAATACGGCAGTGAAGAGCAGTCATAAGCTAAAAAAACAACACAAAAATATGTGAATATTGTCATTTCTTAAAAACTGGCAGATTAGAGGTGACTTCCAAATCCTTTTCTTGTCATAAAACTTGCCATGTGAATTAAAATTGAGCAGGACATTTGATTAATGCATATTAATTTGGTACTGAATCGTATGATGGCTTATAAGACCACCTTGTACATAACTTCAATTTTGCTTCCCATATAATTGGTGAGGGTAACTATTATAGAAACAAAAGCTATATGTAGGACAATGTTGGCTAGTGTTCCCCTTATTTGTTTTATTATACTCTTAACGACCATATTAGATACAATTTGCCTATCCTGCTTTGTGGAAGGTAATAACTGATGTACTTAACTGATTAGGTACCCGTGTCCTTAAATTAAAATTAAAAAATCCTATAGAAATGAAAATATATCCTCGTTCGGCTCTTTTTGTATCTGTCTTCCCAGGCAAAGATTCAATGACAGAAATAGTCTATATTAACTTCTGGACAAATTCCAGTTACTGTACCAACAACTACAATAACTGAGCCAGCAAACTGTTGGTGATGGATCTTAAGACAAATAACACATAATGGATCAACAAAATGACATGCTATTAAATTCACAAATTTATTGAAACAAACTTTGGGCAAATAATAATAAAATGACACTTGTTGTTCAGTGGACAAGTCTAATTATTAAGGTGTAGCACGAATAGTTACCCCATTTTTAGTTACAACCTCAATTTCTACAGAAGTTTACCTTTTTTAACAGGTTGTCTTACCCATCATAAACACAGACGATAACTCGTCTAAGCCGATCAGTAACACAGTGCCACAGACGAGTTAATTCGTTCTCAAAAATACCTACCTTCAATGCTAAATGTCAGCACCATACATGCATTTGACCTACTTACAAATTGATTCATTTTCGATCCAAAATGGCGTCACGGAAAAAGTTACACAATGAAGAAGCATTAGAGTTGTTTTGTAGCAGCTGAAATACTTGGCAGTCAACAGGTTAAACTGAATGATATCTCTGAGTAATCATGTACATACCCTTTTATCAATAATATTACATACATCATCAGTAATTAGAAAGAAAGCTACCCATATTAGTATCACAGACAGAAGAATGCCATGTCAGTCATCAAACTCAGTAGTCGCAATCCATAAGTGTTATATTCTATATAACAAAAATGTTTAGCAGTCATAATGTATGTGAACATGATTCATTAGTGTCATGTTCCACACCAGGAATGTAGAATGTGAAGTTAAACAGTTTTAAAATAACTGTTAAACAGTTTGGATGCCACATATGCCTTTTCTTCTCTTACACAATGTTCCTTTTTACAGCTACAGTGTCTTCACACTTATACCAAGAAAAGATGACACAAACATTACTTATACTGTGGCCATACTAGAATTTTGGATGGCACGAAATCATAAAATATTTTAAAATTTGTAGCCTGTTTTCTTGCCTTGGTTTTACAGCAATAAAGGTTAGTAAAATAAACATCAAACATTCTGTCAGACGCAAATAAATGTCTACATGCAGTACTTTCTGAACCCACGATAAGATATTTCATGGTAATTAACTCCTGCCGACAGGAATTTAAGATTCTGGCATGAACTATAAGATGTTGAATAAAATTAATGCACTCACACTAGAAACATATGCAGTTATTAATTAAAAAATGTTATTTATTTTCATTACAAGGTGACTTTGAAATTTAACTAAATCTTTCTACACAAAACTAATTCCTCTTTCACAATATTAAGTTTGTGTTCAACCAGTAAGTTTCAACATTTCTTATGTTGAACACTGTAGCTCTAATGACAATTCTAATATAGTTAACAATACAAAAATAATTCTTTCATACTAATCCCAATCAATAATTCTTAGTTATTTTATAAGTGAAAAATTAAGCAGTTCTGTATATTGTTTTTAATGAATTCAAAGCAAAGAACGACGGTACCAAAAATAATACATCAAGCTGTCACAGTCTTAGGTAGGCTTATTAAAAGCTATGACAACCAACAGATAAAACTGTCACAGTGTACAGAATTCAACACACAGATTATGTAGCTATTAAAATCCTTTATCATTAGAAACGTACAGATTCATTAAATTATTAGTTTGTTAATTAAAAGTCACAAAGTTGTTTATTTGGAAATTCTCTTCTCTTTAAACTTCTTCAGATCAGCCGAAAATAGCACCTGGTTTAACACAACAGTAAAAAATATTAAGTATCATTACATAAAACCTATGGTTAACCTATTTATCATATATTCTGTGCTATAAATAACTTATCAGAGAGAAACGCAAATTACAAATGAAACTGAAAACAGATCGATATAGCAAAGACCTATAACTTTGCTTACAGCACACATGAAGTATCAGGACCTCTGAAATATTCATCATGTCAAAAAACTAATTATCTTTTAGTATATGATTTCACGACTCATTTGATGACACATCCAGCAACAAGACTCAGTCTGCTACCATTTCTGATGACTTAACCAGAAACAAGACTCAGTCTGCTACCATTTCTGATGACACATCCAGAAACAAGACCCAATCTGCTACCATTTCTGATGACTCTTCCAGAAACAAGACTCAGTCTACTACCATTTCTGATGACACCACCAGAAACAAGACTCAATCTGCTACTATTTCTGATGACACCACCAGAAACAAGACTCAATCTGCTACCATTTCTGATGACACATCCAGAAACAAGACTCAATCTGCTACCATTTCTGATGACACATCCAGAAACAAGACTCAATCTGCTACCATTTCTGATGACACATCCAGAAACAAGACTCAGTCTGCTACCATTTCTGATGACACATCCAGAAACAAGACTCAGTCTGCTACCATTTCTGATGACACATCCAGAAACAAGACTCAGTCTGCTACCATTTCTGATGACACATCCAGAAACAAGACTCAGTCTGCTACCATTTCTGATGACACATCCAGAAATAAGACTCAGTCTGCTACCATTTCTGATGACACATCCAGAAACAAGACTCAGTCTGCTACCATTTCTGATGACACATCCAGAAATGACTCAATCTGCTACCATTTCTGATGACACATCCAGAAACAAGACTCAGTCTGCTACCATTTCTGATGACACATCCAGAAATGACTCAATCTGCTACCATTTCTGATGACACATCCAGAAACAAGACTCAGTCTGCTACCATTTCTGATGACACATCCAGAAACAAGACTCAGTCTGCTACCATTTCTGATGACACATCCAGAAATGACTCAATCTGCTACCATTTCTGATGACACATCCAGAAACAAGACTCAGTCTGCTACCATTTCTGATGACACATCCAGAAATGACTCAATCTGCTACCATTTCTGATGACACATCCAGAAACAAGACTCAATCTGCTACCATTTCTGATGACACATCCAGAAACAAGACTCAGTCTGCTACCATTTCTGATGACACATCCAGAAACAAGACTCAATCTGCTACCATTTCTGATGACACATCCAGAAACATGACTCAATCTGCTACCATTTCTGATGACACACCCAGAAATGACTCAATCTGCTACCATTTCTGATGACACATCCAGAAACAAGACTCAGTCTGCTACCATTTCTGATGACACATCCAGAAATAAGACTCAGTCTGCTACCATTTCTGATGACACATCCAGAAACAAGACTCAGTCTGCTACCATTTCTGATGACACATCCAGAAACAAGACTCAGTCTGCTACCATTTCTGATGACACATCCAGAAATGACTCAATCTGCTACCATTTCTGATGACACATCCAGAAACAAGACTCAGTCTGCTACCATTTCTGATGACACATCCAGAAATGACTCAATCTGCTACCATTTCTGATGACACATCCAGAAACAAGACTCAATCTGCTACCATTTCTGATGACACATCCAGAAACAAGACTCAGTCTGCTACCATTTCTGATGACACATCCAGAAATGACTCAATCTGCTACCATTGCTGATGACACATCCAGAAACAAGACTCAATCTGCTACCATTTCTGATGACACATCCAGAAACAAGACTCAATCTGCTACCATTTCTGATGACACATCCAGAAACAAGACTCAGTCTACTACTACTTCTGATAGGTATAATCAACACCATCTGGATTTTTGTTTTCCACAAACACTTTCCTTTCTTTAATTATCACCCTCTGGCAAATATTAATGCAATTATTCTGGTACATAAGAAAAGTTAGTAAAAGAGAAAAAACAAAACAAAACAAAACTATACTTACGGAATGAGCCCAGCCTGCATAATCTCCAAATCGCTCCCTAAAAAAGTTACCTGTAGCAAGAAAACATTAATGAATGAAAGCAAACACTCAATATAAATTTACTTTCATTTGCTAATATGTACAGCACTCTTCTATTCCCACTAATATGGAAATACCTACTTATTTTTTAGTAATATGCAAATATCAGATGTTCATGCATTTTACTACAAATAGCTCTAGATTAACATTCTAGGTTGGTTATGTACAATAAGCACAATTGGGTTAACAGAATTGCACATCCTTACCCAAACCCTAAATGAATGTAAAATCTAAAAGGCTTTAGTAACTACTGAATAACAATTTTGATTGAAAAAAATGTGATATAAATATTTGAGCTATATTAACTAGTAAAACTTTATATCATTAAAAGATTACAAAACTGTACCACCTCAATGTACTTAAAAATTTAATATTCACATAAAAACAGAGTAAGTACATGATAAACAAAATCAGTTTAACACTAAAAACAAATGATGAACATAGAACCACAATGACAATTTGGAGAACAAAAACAGGTATTACCAGTCACTCACCAACTTGTGAGTATACCTTATCCGTTAGTGATTTTGTAGCCTTTAAATGATGAAGATAATCTCGAACAGTGATCTGCCAAACATGAGTGTCAATAGGTATTGCACCCGGTTTGTCTAAGGACATCAAGCATACACAGTCTGCTACCTACGTGTTAACAAAGATAAATAATTACTTTCAAAACTGAGGTTTCATATAAAAACGATTTTCTTTTCTCTTTCACTTTGAAATCCACAAGAAGTTCGACAATTACAAATACAAACTATATCCACAATCCATTAATAATCAGTTGATTAAATAATAACGTCAACTGCCACTAAAACATAAGCCAATAAAAGTGGATTTACTTGCGATACCTTCCAGGTTTTCTCTAAGAATGCCATAACAGCAACAAAGTATATGTTACTAGATCCAGAATAAAAACTGATTCAATAATTTTCTTAAAGAATTATTTAATATTGTTTTAGTCAGCATTAGTTTTATTATAACTGTGCAATAGATAAGTATACTTCCATGGAATTTAAGCTTTTGACAGAATTAAGAAAAACAGTGGATACTTTTATGGAACGATACACGTACAGACTTTATTAGTAAAAGTACGACATTTTCCATAGAGATATTTTTCCATCTTACTCTTAACTAGCAGTTTAAAACAGTTGAGTAGTATAGAAGCTTACAAATAATAAAAAAAAATTGAACCTTTGCTCCAACTCCTGGGAGTTGCATCAAAGCAGTTCTAGCCTCTTCATAAGGAATTTTTCTTAGTGATTCCAGCCACTCAGGTGAAAGGTTCTTAGGTGATATGTTTTAGCTGTCGAGCTAATATATTTAGCTCTGTATCCAAACCCCAGTTTCACAAGTTCTTGTTCTACAGTCTCACCTGCAAGAGCTTCTACTGAAGGAAAATTATAAAACAGCCTTCCATTCACTTCAAGTAGTTTGGATCCATATTTTTCACACAGTTTTCTACCATACTTGTAATTCTGGAACAGATAAACATTCCTTAAAAAAAAGTAGAACTCTTGGTGGAATGGAGTAACGGGAATCATTTTGGATATGGTTACAATACAGTGATGACTTGTATTATCTAAAATACTTTCAAAGTTGTATCAAAGTAAGCATGAGAACTATTTAAGTAATTTGGTTTGATTTTTTAAACATTTTTTATAAATTCCTACTACAAGTCTTGAAATATTGAATGAACTTGAACAACAGAACTATAGACCTAAAAACCCTATAACTATATACAGTAAAATGTCTTTGTATGCTGAAATTACATATACTTTTAAGGCTCCAATAATGTTAACATCAGAACCTTATGCACACCATTCCACTGTTATAAAAATCCTAGTTATGATTTTTGTAGCATTAAGGTGTCTTTTCACCAAGTTTTCTATAGACTTCAGTTCACTGTGTTTCTAAGAATGATGGAATCTGCCTGTACTTGTTAGTAGTCAAGGTTCCATCACTTTTTGTAGAATGCTGCCTCAAACTCTCAGCGGTCTGTCACCACTCTATCCTGTAGATGTACATTTACTACTACTACTGCATTCATCTTTCTACTATCAAACAACCTGTTAGTTATTGTTTCCAAACAGTTTGAGTTTGGATCAATCTGCA
The DNA here is from genome assembly GCF_004210375.1 of Tachypleus tridentatus. Classification (NCBI taxonomy): domain Eukaryota; kingdom Metazoa; phylum Arthropoda; class Merostomata; order Xiphosura; family Limulidae; genus Tachypleus; species Tachypleus tridentatus. The sequence goes on from NC_134827.1 coordinate 100,478,602, forward strand.
AGTAACTTATGTCTCTAATCTTGTTCATTTCACGATGTATGGTTCAATGCCCATTTCAATCTTCTGGTCACCGTTTTATTAGCAGTGATGTTCAAACCTCAACTGAAAAAAGATCATGCTAACTTGGACCTTCTGGTCTCGAAATTCATACCTATTGTAAAGAATATACCTTGAAATACTTTTAACATCACTTTTAGGTGAGTTTTGGTTTTCAACCACTTCCATTATTAACAGTGTTGGTTTCACACACACTTCTTTAGACTCTTCTATATATCTTAACCCCTTCCATTATTAACAGTGTTGGCTTCACACACACTTCTTTAGACTCTTCTATATATCTTAACCCCTTCCATTATTTAGTGTTGGCTTCACAGACACTTCTTTAGACTCTTCTATATATCTTAACCCCTTCCATTATTAACAGTGTTGGTTTCACACACACTTCTTTAGATTCTTCTATATATCTCAACCACTTCCATTATTAACAATGTTGGTTTCACACACACTTCTTTAGACTCTTCTATATATCTTAACCCCTTCCATTATTAACAGTGTTGGTTTCACACACACTTCTTTAGACTCTTCTATATATCTTAACCACTTCCATTATTAACAGTGTTGGTTTCACACACACTTCTTTAGATTCTTCTATATATCTTAACCCCTTCCATTATTAACAGTGTTGGTTTCACACTCACTTCTTTAGACTCTTCTATATATCTTAACCACTTCCATTATTAACAGTGTTGGTTTCACACACACTTCTTTAGACTCCTCTATATATCTTAACCCTTCCATTATTAACGGTGTTGGTTTCACACACTTCTTTAGACTCCTCTATATATCTTAACCCTTCCATTATTAACAGTGTTGGTTTCACACACACTTCTTTAGACTCTTCTATATATCTTAACCCCTTCCATTATTAACAGTGTTGGTTTCACACACACTTCTTTAGACTCCTCTATATATCTTAACCACTTCCATTATTAACAGTGTTGGTTTCACACACACTTCTTTAGACTCTTCTATATATCTTAACCCCTTCCATTATTAACAATGTTGGTTTCACACACACTTCTTTAGACTCTTCTATATATCTTAACCACTTCCATTATTAACAGTGTTGGATTCACACACACTTCTTTAGACTCTTCTATATATGTTAACCCCTTTCATTATTAACAGTGTTGGTTTCACACTCACTTCTTTAGATTCTTCTATATATCTTAACCACTTCCATTATTAACAGTGTTGGATTCACACACACTTCTTTAGACTCTTCTATATATGTTAACCCCTTCCATTATTAACAGTGTTGGTTTCACACTCACTTCTTTAGATTCTTCTATATATCTTAACCACTTCCATTATTAACAGTGTTGGTTTCACACTCACTTCTTTAGACTCTTCTATATATCTTAACCACTTCCATTATTAACAGTGTTGGATTCACACACACTTCTTTAGACTCTTCTATATATCTTAACCACTTCCATTATTAACAGTGTTGGTTTCACACACACTTCTTTAGACTCTTCTATATATCTTAACCCCTTCCATTATTAACAGTGTTGGTTTCACACACACTTCTTTAGACTCTTCTATATATCTTAACCACTTCCATTATTAACAGTGTTGGTTTCACACACACTTCTTTAGACTCTTCTATATATCTTAACCACTTCCATTATTAACAGTGTTGGTTTCACACACACTTCTTTAGACTCTTCTATATATCTTAACCACTTCCATTATTAATAGTGTTGGTTTCACACACACTTCTTTAGACTCTTCTATATATCTTAACCACTTCCATTATTAACAGTGTTGGTTTCACACACACTTCTTTAGACTCTTCTATATATCTTAACCACTTCCATTATTAACAGTGTTGGTTTCACACACACTTCTTTAGACTCTTCTATATATCTTAACCCCTTCCATTATTTAGTGTTGGCTTCACACACACTTCTTTAGACTCTTCTATATATCTTAACCCCTTCCATTATTAACAGTGTTGGTTTCACACACACTTCTTTAGATTCTTCTATATATCTCAACCACTTCCATTATTAACAGTGTTGGTTTCACACACACTTCTTTAGACTCTTCTATATATCTTAACCCCTTCCATTATTAACAGTGTTGGTTTCACACACACTTCTTTAGACTCTTCTATATATCTTAACCACTTCCATTATTAACAGTGTTGGTTTCACACACTTCTTTAGATTCTTCTATATATCTTAACCCCTTCCATTATTAACGGTGTTGGTTTCACACTCACTTCTTTAGACTCTTCTATATATCTTAACCACTTCCATTATTAACGGTGTTGGTTTCACACACACTTCTTTAGACTCTTCTATATATCTTAACCACTTCCATTATTAACAGTGTTGGTTTCACACACACTTCTTTAGACTCCTCTATATATCTTAACCACTTCCATTATTAACAGTGTTGGTTTCACACACTTCTTTAGACTCTTCTATATATCTTAACCCCTTCCATTATTAACAGTGTTGGTTTCACACACACTTCTTTAGACTCTTCTATATATCTTAACCCCTTCCATTATTAACAGTGTTGGTTTCACACACTTCTTTAGACTCCTCTATATATCTTAACCACTTCCATTATTAACGGTGTTGGTTTCACACACACTTCTTTAGACTCTTCTATATATCTTAACCCTTCCATTATTAACAATGTTGGTTTCACACACACTTCTTTAGACTCTTCTATATATCTTAACCACTTCCATTATTAACGGTGTTGGATTCACACACACTTCTTTAGACTCTTCTATATATGTTAACCCTTCCATTATTAACAGTGTTGGTTTCACACTCACTTCTTTAGATTCTTCTATATATCTTAACCCCTTCCATTATTAACAGTGTTGGTTTCACACACACTTCTTTAGACTCTTCTATATATCTTAACCCCTTCCATTATTAACAGTGTTGGTTTCACTGCACGCTTCTTTAGACTCCTCTATATATCTTAACCACTTCCATTATTAACAGTGTTGGTTTCACACACTTCTTTAGACTCTTCTATATATCTTAACCCTTCCATTATTAACAATGTTGGTTTCACACACACTTCTTTAGACTCTTCTATATATCTTAACCACTTCCATTATTAACAGTGTTGGATTCACACACACTTCTTTAGACTCTTCTATATATGTTAACCCCTTTCATTATTAACAGTGTTGGTTTCACACTCACTTCTTTAGATTCTTCTATATATCTTAACCACTTCCATTATTAACAGTGTTGGTTCACACACACTTCTTTAGACTCTTCTATATATGTTAACCCCTTCCATTATTAACAGTGTTGGTTTCACACTCACTTCTTTAGATTCTTCTATATATCTTAACCACTTCCATTATTAACAGTGTTGGTTTCACACTCACTTCTTTAGACTCTTCTATATATCTTAACCACTTCCATTATTAACAGTGTTGGATTCACACACTTCTTTAGACTCTTCTATATATCTTAACCACTTCCATTATTAACAGTGTTGGTTTCACACACACTTCTTTAGACTCTTCTATATATCTTAACCCCTTCCATTATTAACAGTGTTGGTTTCACACACTTCTTTAGACTCTTCTATATATCTTAACCACTTCCATTATTAACAGTGTTGGTTTCACACACACTTCTTTAGACTCTTCTATATATCTTAACCACTTCCATTATTAACAGTGTTGGTTTCACACACACTTCTTTAGACTCTTCTATATATCTTAACCACTTCCATTATTAATAGTGTTGGTTTCACACACTTCTTTAGACTCTTCTATATATCTTAACCACTTCCATTATTAACAGTGTTGGTTTCACACACACTTCTTTAGACTCTTCTATATATCTTAACCCCTTCCATTATTAACAGTGTTGGCTTCACACACACTTCTTTAGACTCTTCTATATATCTTAACCCCTTCCATTATTTAGTGTTGGCTTCACAGACACTTCTTTAGACTCTTCTATATATCTTAACCCCTTCCATTATTAACAGTGTTGGTTTCACACACACTTCTTTAGATTCTTCTATATATCTCAACCCCTTCCATTATTAATAGTGTTGGTTTCACACACTTCTTTAGACTCTTCTATATATCTTAACCACTTCCATTATTAACAGTGTTGGTTTCACACACACTTCTTTAGACTCTTCTATATATCTTAACCCTTCCATTATTAACAGTGTTGGCTACACACACTTCTTTAGACTCTTCTATATATCTTAACCCCTTCCATTATTAACAGTGTTGGTTTCACACACACTTCTTTAGACTCTTCTATATATCTTAACCCCTTCCATTATTAACAGTGTTGGTTTCACACACACTTCTTTAGACTCTTCTATATATCTTAACCACTTCCATTATTAACAGTGTTGGTTTCACACACACTTCTTTAGATTCTTCTATATATCTTAACCCCTTCCATTATTAACAGTGTTGGTTTCACACTCACTTCTTTAGACTCTTCTATATATCTTAACCACTTCCATTATTAACAGTGTTGGTTTCACACACACTTCTTTAGACTCCTCTATATATCTTAACCACTTCCATTATTAACAGTGTTGGTTTCACACACACTTCTTTAGACTCCTCTATATATCTTAACCCTTCCATTATTAACAGTGTTGGTTTCACACACACTTCTTTAGACTCTTCTATATATCTTAACCCCTTCCATTATTAACAGTGTTGGTTTCACACACACTTCTTTAGACTCTTCTATATATCTTAACCCCTTCCATTATTAACAGTGTTGGTTTCACACACACTTCTTTAGACTCTTCTATATATCTTAACCCCTTCCATTATTAACAGTGTTGGTTTCACACACCTTCTTAGACTCCTCTATATATCTTAACCACTTCCATTATTAACAGTGTTGGTTTCACACACACTTCTTTAGACTCTTCTATATATCTTAACCCCTTCCATTATTAACAATGTTGGTTTCACACACACTTCTTTAGACTCTTCTATATATCTTAACCACTTCCATTATTAACAGTGTTGGATTCACACACACTTCTTTAGACTCTTCTATATATGTTAACCCCTTCCATTATTAACAGTGTTGGTTTCACACTCACTTCTTTAGATTCTTCTATATATCTTAACCACTTCCATTATTAACAGTGTTGGATTCACACACACTTCTTTAGACTCTTCTATATATGTTAACCCCTTCCATTATTAACAGTGTTGGTTTCACACTCACTTCTTTAGATTCTTCTATATATCTTAACCACTTCCATTATTAACAGTGTTGGTTTCACACTCACTTCTTTAGACTCTTCTATATATCTTAACCACTTCCATTATTAACAGTGTTGGATTCACACACACTTCTTTAGACTCTTCTATATATCTTAACCACTTCCATTATTAACAGTGTTGGTTTCACACACACTTCTTTAGACTCTTCTATATATCTTAACCCTTCCATTATTAACAGTGTTGGTTTCACACACACTTCTTTAGACTCTTCTATATATCTTAACCACTTCCATTATTAACAGTGTTGGTTTCACACACACTTCTTTAGACTCTTCTATATATCTTAACCACTTCCATTATTAACAGTGTTGGTTTCACACACACTTCTTTAGACTCTTCTATATATCTTAACCCCTTCCATTATTAACAGTGTTGGTTTCACACTCACTTCTTTAGATTCTTCTATATATCTTAACCACTTCCATTATTAACAGTGTTGGATTCACACACACTTCTTTAGACTCTTCTATATATGTTAACCCTTCCATTATTAACAGTGTTGGTTTCACACTCACTTCTTTAGATTCTTCTATATATCTTAACCACTTCCATTATTAACAGTGTTGGTTTCACACTCACTTCTTTAGACTCTTCTATATATCTTAACCACTTCCATTATTAACAGTGTTGGATTCACACACACTTCTTTAGACTCTTCTATATATCTTAACCACTTCCATTATTAACAGTGTTGGTTTCACACACACTTCTTTAGACTCTTCTATATATCTTAACCACTTCCATTATTAACAGTGTTGGTTTCACACACACTTCTTTAGACTCTTCTATATATCTTAACCACTTCCATTATTAACAGTGTTGGTTTCACACACACTTCTTTAGACTCTTCTATATATCTTAACCACTTCCATTATTAATAGTGTTGGTTTCACACACACTTTTTTAGACTCTTCTATATATCTTAACCACTTCCATTATTAACAGTGTTGGTTTCACACACACTTCTTTAGACTCTTCTATATATCTTAACCACTTCCATTATTAACAGTGTTGGTTTCACACACTTCTTTAGACTCTTCTATATATCTTAACCACTTCCATTATTAACAGTGTTGGTTTCACACACACTTCTTTAGACTCTTCTATATATCTTAACCCCTTCCATTATTAACAGTGTTGGTTTCACACACACTTCTTTAGACTCTTCTATATATCTTAACCACTTCCATTATTAACAGTGTTGGTTTCACACACACTTCTTTAGACTCTTCTATATATCTTAACCACTTCCATTATTAACAGTGTTGGTTTCACACACACTTCTTTAGACTCTTCTATATATCTTCTGCTAAAACATGAGAATCTTGCTGCAATTTTTTTTACATATAATATCATTGACCAGCCAAAACTTTAATTTCTACATACTTGTCATATGATATTTCCGTTCCAAGAGCCTTCACTGGATTTATAACACTAGTGCATACAGTAGGACTACTTGTACTGTTTTAAGCTATATAACAGTAAGGCACTTTCAGATTGGTCGAAATGATAACCAATCACAGTGTAAACTATTGACACATGATTGTACTCTGGTACATTTTCACACAATAAAACAGTTATATTCCAGTAATATTTGTTACTTTTTTCCTTTTCCTTAACATTTCCATAATTATTTCCAATAGTATACATGTAACTTAAAAAAAATTGTAAGAAAAGAGTACTAATGACCCACACAATAATTACGTTACATGAACTCGCCAAGAAAATCCCCTTTTAAAATAATTTTGCATTGTGCTTTCAACTACGGCACTAAACACACACATACAAATGCACCGTAGATTACGTTTGACATATTTACACACACCTGGCAATATTATTGTTTGAAGAGCAAATGAAAGAAATAAGGTTTTCTGTAGGATCTTGTCGGAGTATTCTAACACCTGGAAACTGCTTGGCTATCTTACAAAAGTTTTCATCAACTTTTGTCCATTGGTCATATAACTTAACAAGACTGATATTTAACTGAAAATAGTCCTTTAAAATATTATGATATGTGTTATCCTGATTGTTATCTGTAACAGAAATTACAGTTTTGGACAATTTGTTTAGAGGATTGTTAGCTCTTTCTTTTGTCCGTGTGTTTGGTTTTCTTTTCTTATTAGGAACCACATTATCTCCTTCTGGAATTGAGCAACTTTCTTCACTTGGTTCATTGTGAACTTTGTAAAGAAGGTTTCCTTTGTCATCTTGTTTGATTGACCACACATATCCAGCAAGACTACTCATCCACTCATCTTCATTTTTCCACCACCTACGAAACAAGAAAGAAATACCAATGTTTTAATATAATAAAAATATATCAACATATCAAGTAAATTGTAGTTACGTAAATCACATATAATTTAAGAACTACCATATATTGTACCAAGTGCATGTCATAATGGTTCTGCTTGAATGAACATACTGATTGTATGTTGGGTCTGAAATAACCGTCTTTGTACCCTATGCAGTGCCTTAACTGTATACAAAAAAATTTGCAAAGAGTTAACATATGGCACCAGTATTTGGAAGAAGAAATCAATTTAATAGCACTCCATAAATAAACTTTGATAAAAACAGTGTTTAACACTACATACTAAGTTTTGTTGTCAGGACACAGCCCAAAAAAACAGAGAACTGTTAGTTAAACAGAGTATGCACAAAAGATTTAAGTGATGCCAGCTGGACTCTCCAGTAAACACTGTCAAGTATATACACCCTAAATCATGCTGGTTGGGCTTTCCAGTAAACACTGTCAAGTAGATACACTCTAAATCATGCTGGTTGGTTGGTTGGTTGATTTGGTGTTTTATGGCACAAACCAGCTAGGCTCTCTGTGCCAAACATATGGTGAAAAGTTAAAATTAAAGTAAATTCAGTAAAATTCATAACAGAAAATTAAGGTAAAACAAAACAAAGTTTAAAATAAAACATAAATAACATAAAACCAATGTTTACATCTAATGTACAGCATTAAGAGAAAAACTATAGTAATACAAGTTGTAAAGGACTTTCTGTATCATAACTGTAATAATCATTACTCACCAGGAAGAACAACAGGTAAGTATAAAAACCATCAATCACCTGAAGTTGGCCTTTCCAGTACTGTTCCAAGTTATTTGGCGTTGTGGCCATTTTCAAAAGGAAAGTAATAAAAGGTTTTAAAAGATGTGTAGTAAAATTATAATAATAACTTCGCCAGGATGACTAGCGGGTAGTTCAAACAGCAGCGTTAATCACCTAAAGTTGACCTTTCCAGTCCTGGTTCTGAGTTATTTGACATTACTGCCAGTTTCTAATTTCAAATTGAACTAGATGAACTGTGATTTTTGAAAGGGAGCCACATTAAAAAGGTGTAATGTTTAAATTAAAAAACTTAAATGGTATTAAAAAAGTTAATGGCCTTTGGAAAACTAAAACATTGCCAAGGTGGACAGAGTCACCATCACCAATAACACTGTCTAACGTTATGGACAAACCTTGGGACAGAACATGTTTAAAATGGTGTCATTGTTGAGAGTCATAACGATGACAAGAAAGTAAAATGTAGCTTATTGTGATCTGAGTGTTACACAGACTACACAATGGTGCATCAGTTCCTGATAAAAGAAAGCGATGAGTTAAAAACTGTGACCAGCGTGTAGTCTAGTCAGAACAACTTCCTCTTTCCAATCCTTATGAAAGCAATTTATTTGGAAAAGTTTGTTTTCACATTGCTCACTCCAAGTGAACTGCCAACTGGCACAGAGCCAAATCTTGAATACAGGACCATAGTCCATGTATGAAACAGGCACAGCAGTCATAGTGCCAGAGCAGATGGACGTAGCTGTGGTGTCGGCGACCTTGTTCCTGCAAATACCAATGTGGCCCAGTATCCAAAAAAATTGGACAGGAGTAGATGTTAAAGAGAAATGGGCTAGTCAGTTTTGAATATCAGCGAAAACAAGGTGTGAACCAATGTGAAGCAATTTCAGGGCCAGTAGAAAACTAAGCAAGTCAGTATAAATAGTGCAGTTTGAGTACAACTTAGCTTTATGTGATCCAGGGCAAGAGAAATGGCATACAGTTTAGAAGTGAACACAGAAGGCGTAGAGGGAATTCTGTGCAACCATGAAACCACACAGTCACCCGATTTTGAATCATCCATAGAAATGGGAGTAAAAGGATGGTTCGAAAGAAATTCAGCAAATAAGACAGTACTTCCAGTCAGGAGTATCTGCTTTACTCAGATGACTTAAAGAAAGATCACATTTGGGGATTGTAATTAGCCATGTTGAAATGGGCTGACCAGTGAATACAACAATGTCATCCATGGACAGACCCAATTCATCCTATTATGCCTGGACACGAAGGCCAAAGGAGCAATGGCAGATTGTCTGTTCTGAAAAGCATGGCCCACAGAGGAAGGAAAACACAATCCCAGGTGGGATGCTTTGGTAAGGAACGAAGTTTTGAAGCATATAGTAAAGACAGTTGCAAATGGCAAAGGTGCAAAGAAGGTTCATGAGACTCTATGTACAAGCTCTAACTGGGGAAGTACAGAAAGCCCCAGTGTTGAGCGAGTCCTGATGATGAATAGGGTCCAGCATCTTTAAGGCCGATGGTCTGGCAGAACCATGGACCAGTGATCCATAGTCAAGTTTCAATCGAATAAGAGCACAATATATCTTTAGCACAGAATGTTGATCAGCTACCCAAGTGGTGGTAGAAAGGACACAGAGGATGTTCAGTGCTCTTGTACATTTGACTTATAGCTGCTTGATGTGTGGTATAAAGGTCAGTTTATGGCCAAAGATAAGTCCCAAGAACTTTGTCTCAGGGACCACAGGCAGCAGAATTTCACCGATACAGAGTTCAGGATCAGGGTGAATACCCCATTGGCAGCAAAGGTGCATAAGCGGTTTTAAAGAGAGAGGTAAAGCCATTTGCTATGGTCCACTTCAGTACACAATTGAGGGCAGTCTGTAGCTGCTGCTCAATATACCTCATGTTCAACAACTGATATGACATATGAAAGCCGTCGACATAGAGCCCATTTACAACAGTGAGAGGAAGTTGTTCAGTGATAACATTAATTTTATACTGAAAAATGTGACACTCAGAACACAGGCTTGAGGGACTCCAAGTTCCTGTACAAAAGAGCGAGGAAAGTGTCGAACTCACACGAACTTGGAATCTCCTGTCCATTAAAATTTTTTTAATAAAATGGGCAAATGGCCATGTAACCAATATATATGGAGGTTTTACAAAATGCCATATCTCCATGTTGTATCATAAGCCTTCTCAATGTCAAAGAATATTGATACAAGATGTTGTTGTTTGAAAAAGGCTTCTCTGATTGATATTTCAAGTCAAATCAGGTGGTCCATGGTTGAGTGCTGTCATTGCAACCCACACTAGATGGGCAAGAGGAGGTTGTTTGATTCGAGGAACCAAAGAAGATGAGCATTAACCATCCTTTCTAAAGTTACAGAGACAGTTCATCAAAGCAACTGGATGGTAGTTGGAAGGAATCTTGGGATCCTTCCCTGGCTTAGAGAAAAGTAGGACAATAGCCTGGTGCCAGACATCAGGTAAAACATTCTCCTGTCAGATCCATTTAAAAACAATCAGAAGAATAGCAAGAGAAGCACAAGATAGATGGCATAGCATGTCATAGTGTATATCATCAGGTCCAACCAATGTACTGCCAGACCAATGAAGGGCCGGTTTGAGTTCCACCAGTGTAAAGGGATGATTATAGTCATAGAGACAATCAGCTCAAAAGGAAAGAGGTGATTGTTCTGCCCAAGTCTTGATGGCTAAGAAGGTGGAAGAAGAAGCAGAAGTACTAGACACTTGGCAAAAGCTTTCACCTAGTCCTAGAGTATCAGCGATGCTCCAGGTGTCAGCTACTTGGCCATTAGAGAGCAAGAACAAGAGGGGGACAGAATTATATTGCCCATTGTCCTTTTGAATCTTGTCCCATATGACTTTGGAACTGGTGATAGAAGATATGCTGGTTGTGAACCTAATCCAAGATTCCTTCTGGCTTTGGCGTATTACCCACCGAGCATGTGAGCGGGCCTGCTGGAAAGCAATGAGGTTGAGAGTGTGGGATATCTAAGGAAAGTATCCCAGGCCTGTTTTTCAACCTTCTGTGCCATGTGGCAGGCAGGATTCCCACATGGACGAGGATATAGTGGAAAACGTGTTTAGGTTTCAGAAATATATTGAGCAGCTGCTTGTATAATACAGTCAGTTACTGCTGTCACACAGTTGTCTATTGATGGCAGGATCAAGTTTTGCAAGACAAGTGAAAGAGGAACAGTTTGCTTGATCAAGCTTCCACCAGGGCCCATGGGTGGGGTGGCATTTAGCATGGCCTATCTCTCTCAAAATTATAGGAAAAGGATCACTGCCTCATGGATTATTGTCAATCCTTCATGAAAATGGGAGAATAATGAAGGAGAGCAAATTAAGAGATCAGTAGCAGTAAAGGACTGACTAGGTGCATGAAAATAAGTAGAAGAACCAGTATTGAAAAAAGAAAGGCTGTGATCAGAGAGCATACGCTCTACAGGGCAACCCCTCCTATCAATATCAGCACTTCTCCAGAAGGGATGATGTCCATTAAGAATCCACCAGGATGAAAAACAGACAGCAACTGTTCAATGAGAGCATTAAGGTCTGACTGATCATTGGTCTCTCCAGGTAACAGGTAGAGAACAAGAGTGATGGTATGACCCAAGAAAACACGGATGGCTATGGCCTCCAAGAGTGTGTCAGTGGCAAAGACAGGTCAGGCACCTGCTGATCAACCAACAGTGCCACCCTTCCATGCGCTCATCCATCATACAGTCTGTCATTTCTGTACAAAGAAAACTGATGAAAGGTGACTGTATCAGTAGGTTTCAGAAATATTTCTTGTAAGGAGAGACATACAGGATAGTAGGAAGCAATCAATGTTTTGATGTCATCCAGATTAGAATATAAACCTCGAAATTTCCATTGTATCAAGGTGGTCATTTTTATTTACGTGTAGGTGAATTTGGTAGAGAACCCTTCTATTTATGACCATGTCTTTTTCTTTACTGTCTTTATTCAAGAGAGGCAGGTCTTTGCTCGTGGAAGAAGATTACAGTGACTGAGGATGTGAACAAATGATCGTTTTGCATCGTGGGGTTGAAGATGTGTCCAAGTAAATGCTTGTACCTAAAACCAAAGGAAGGGGTCTTGGGATTTATTGGAATGTATTGAAGGGACAGAGATGGAGATTGAAATTGATTCATCAACCTTTATAACCATATAGGTCAAAAGACTTTTCATTTGTTTTGAGAACTATTCTTTTGGAGGCACAGAGAGATCTGTCTGTACTCCCACTGTAGTAGTGGAACAGAGTGCAGCAGCATATGTCCGAGATGAAGTGGTAGACAGCAACTTCCGAGCCTCAGGATAAGTAATGTTATGAATCGTTTTTAAAAGTTTCACCTCTTTTACTTCCAACCACTTAGGGCAAGAATGAAAATAGGACAGGTGAAAGCCATTGCAACTGATGCAATGAGGGTCCATTTCACACTCATAAGCATAATGGTCTTGCCACTGTAACGAGCACATGTCAAGGAACCATGACATGATGTCTTGAGTGACGAACTGTTGACACGGAAACATCGGAGAGGGTTTGGAATGTATGGCTGTTGTCTGTAATTAAGATAACCTGCATCGATAGTGGCAGGTGGACGTGATAACATAAATGTGAGAATGAGGACATTGGTCAGCATCATAATTCCATCTTTGCAAGTGGAGATGCACCTCACTGCAGAAACTCCTTGGGTGGAGAAACCAGCAAAAATCCCAGACTCTGGGATATTCTTCAAATACCTCTCAAGAATAACTCCTCATGATGAATTTAAAGTAGCATGAGGTTTATCCTCAATAGGTATATACCCAATTGCCTTTGAATGCAAAAGAGTTCACTGTGTTGAGATGTGGATGTTTCCACCAATATGTCACCAGATCAAAGCTTCTTTACTGACTTAAGAGAGCCAGCAAGTCCCTTCTGAATGAAAAAGGGTGACATTTGCTAGAAAGATTTGTCTGAAAGTAAATGCAATATAAGAATATGAGGTACAACAGGTGATACAAATGATGAGGACTGCTGCTCAGAATCTTCAAGATGTGGTCATTTACTTGTAGACTATTTTTTCATTATTTTATTAAGATTTTTAATTGGAGTATCCATAATGAAAAAGGAAAATTTCAGTGCCCACTGACCTCACCCACCATAAAGCCCTATGAGGGGATGCACAACAACATCAAACAAGGGCATTGCAGCAAAGCCAGGGTTTCATTAACACTATACCCAAACACCAACATCAAATACGATGTCCACAATACCTTTTGAGAATATGAAACACTAGTACTTGGTTGACCCTAGCCCAACTGGACCAGCCGACTGACCCAAGGGGGCCACCCCAATGGTGCCCATCTACAGGAATCCAAGCCCAAAGTGGTGTATTAGGGTTGGATCCCTCAACCACCAGGATCCTCTCCTTTTCTTCATGGGTCATCATGCATGGCAACACGTGGGTGGATGTTTAGATCCCAGAGGAGGTAAACAGAAAGAATAGAACCTTCCCTAAAGGGCTCCCTCATCACATACAGGAATCCACATTGAGAGGCATACTGGTTGGACTCTCCAGTAAACACAGTCAAGTAGATACACCCTAAATCATGCTGGTTGGACTCTCCAGTAAACACTGTCAAGTAGATACACCCTAAATCATGCTGGTTGGACTCTCCAGTAAACACTGTCAAGTAGATACACCCTAAGTCATGAGATCAAGACAGGTACATTTGAAAATAGGAAAGGAAGAGGCAGAACACCTAAACTCAATGGTTTGATGTCAAGTATCTTCATTTACACAGCCTTCATGATAGAAGGAAGACTACAACTGTTCTCAACCATCAGATAAACTATCATGTACCAAATGACAGAAGTGGTCAGATCTACAGTATCAAGACACTCAATGAGAATGGAATGTTTAGTCGTGTAGCAGTTAAAAAAACCTTTACTCCAACCTCCAAATATTTTCAAGAGACTGAAATTTTGTAAAAAGTACTAAAATGGGACTGTTGATGATTAGAAAAGGGTTATTATGGACAGAAGAGTACAAGTTTGAAATATTTGGTTCAAAGTGTATGTTGTACATTCTGCAGAAGCAAAGTGAAAGATACCTCAAAGCATAGCACTCATCATGAAGAACAAAGGAAACAGTGTAATGGTTTGGGGTGTTTTTCTGCTGAGGCAACAGAATACATTGGTAAAATAGATGGAATAACAGACCAGTACCATTGGATACTGATCTGTGATGGTATATCAGTGGTTCGTGTATCATTTGTGAAAACTTTTACTACCAAGAAGATAATGACCTCAAACACTTGTCCAACCCATAGAGAAATTACTTAGCAAAGAAAGAAGTTGCTGGAGTCATTCAAGCTAAACTCAAATACTTCCACCAAGTTTCTGTTGTACTAAATATGAAGATTAATACAATTTTGATGTTTTATCTTCTGTTGTTTGAAAATAGCCTGAAATCTAATTTTTGACTTTGTCTCAACACTTTTGCACAGTACTGTATATATAATTTATATATATGACTGATGCTACATGTAAATTTCTAAGATCAACTATAAGATTTTCATGAAGAAATGTATTATTTCAGTGACACCAATAATCTACCAACATCACTCTGTATCTACAGCTGAGTTAGTGCCGTTTTTAAGTACACTAATACATAAATAAAGTACATGCTAGTAGTATATTAATATACTAAAATAAAAGATACAATTTCCTTTAACTTCACTAAAAATAGTGTAAAATTTTGCCCTGGTGATGGTAACACGTTTACCGAAACTAACTGCTTGTAAGTTATATTAAATAACCTTACTTATTATTCTGCCAAAAACCTTTTTATTATTATTATTATTATTATTTGGAATTGTTACCCTTAATAATGATACTTTCCTAACCTACAAATAAACTTACTTGTAATTTGTACAATTCCAATTCCGTTGAATAACTTAATATACATTACTAACACTGATGTGAATTATTCGCTGAAAACTTCACTAACTAGTCATTAAAACCTAATATATTAATACTATTTGTAGTACTAGTTATACCTATATTTAATAATTTCATTTCAGTTTAGAGTTGTTTATTGATACAAAACTTGCTATAACTTAGAAATAAATTACCGAAATGACTGTCCACAAGCAAGAGTAACATCTAGGTTCAACTCTTTAAAATCACATGATATGGTTCTCCAAATCATTTTCAAAATGTTTTAAAACTTAACCCTAAAACTTAGAAATTACATGTTTTCCCTCACTTTATTTAAAAAGTACTAGTTATTATATGCGTCGCCTGGTGTTAAAAACATATTTTATCATAAATATCGTTAACAGCTTGAGCACTCAACTGATTATCAATGTATGGTTTTTATAAGAAACGTAAGAAAAATATATTGAGAAGCATGTTGATTTGTAGTTTTATTCCAAGCATATATCTTACTCTGATAAAAAAAAAAAAGCTATTATCCATGCTAGCTTCTTTTACTACTGATGGAATGCAGCAGTTTAAATACTAACATTTTATTGTCATTTACTACAAAATGTCAGGTTCGTTTTGAATTTCGTGCAAAGCTACACATGGAGTAGCTGCCTCCCCTTTAGTCTTTCACTGCTAAGTTAGGGAAAAGAACAACCCAAGAATAATGTAATTGATTGTACTGTTATAACGCTCCCACAACTGAAACGGCGATCATGTTTAGCGGGATATTGATTCGAACCTACGATCCTCAGATTGCGAGACCAGCCCCAAAACCATGCTGGATACCCTAACTGTAAAAGCTGTAACTTATAATAAAATAACATATGCAAAAAAAAAAAGTATATTTGATTCATAACAAATCCAACAAACTATTTCGTTTCGTTGTATGAGAATGTTTCGTCTGCGAGAATTCGAATTCCTAACCACCTGCCCCAAAAATGTACTAAAATATTACATAATAACCTAGTATATATACAAAATAAATAACGCATTATGTATTTTTTAGTTAAAACTTAATACATATTGTGCTAAATTTGTGATTTTTAATGTGCTAAAATTTGCACTTTAATTTTAAAAAATACAATATTCTAGACTTTTAAAATGTTAACAAAACTTATCAAATAGTTTATCAGGATAAGTATTGAGTCCGAGGCCCGCCGATAAGAGGCAACTTCTGCGGGTAAATGAAATCCTGTTGTGTCTTACACCACTTATAGGCCTGTGGCGGGTATTTCGCGTTTATCATCAGTAAACCAACCTGGAAAAAAATAGAAAAAATAAATACTATTTTAATCAATGTAAAAATATTAGAATCTTATTCATTACTAGCACAAATATTTAATTGCTGCAGTTTTGAAAAATCAATGACACGAAACATTGAGGAAACATTGTAAAATAGACGGCAACTGTTTATTGTGGAAACACAAGTGGGGCCTGGCATGGCCTAGCGCGTTAAGGCGTGCGCTAATCTGAGGGTCGCGGGTTCGCGCTCGAGTCGCATAAACATGCTCGCCCTCCCAGCCGTGGGGCGTTATAATGTGACGGTCAATCCCACTTTTCGTTGGTAAAAAAGTAGCCCAAGAGTTGGTGGTGGGTGGTGATGACTAGCTGCCTTCCCTCTAGTCTGACACTGCTAAATTAGGGACGGCTAGCACAGATAGCCCTCAGTAGCTTTGTGCAAAATTCCAAAACATACAAACAAACAAACACAAGTGTAGAGGATGACGTTTCGAAAGTCTTCCGCCTTTCGTCGTTCTCTACAGTTGTGTCTCTACAACAAAAAGTTGCCATCCATTCTACAAAGTTTCATCATGAATACTTTACCTAAACAATCTATCAAAGAACACAAGATATTATCTACACGACTGCAGGTGTATGGCGAAGACAGTTCAGCCTATAAGTGTGTGTTAAACATCTTTGGAATATATTGCTTACGACCGTGATGCAAAGTAAGATGGTATGTGCCAGTTCTCTCTCTTATGGTCATTTGGGTATTAGTGTTTATATGCCCGGGAGCAAGGGCGTAGATCCTGAAGGGATGGGGTATACATCCCCCCCTTCATTTTAGGTGGGGGTATGGTGCATACAATCATCCCCTTGCAGTTTCGTCTGTTGAATTGTTTTATTGCATCACAGGCCTACAAATTGTGTGTTTGTTCTTGTGATTCTCGTGTTCTTACCAATCGAATTACATAATTAGGCCTAGATGTAGGCTTTTTCAGTAGCCGAAATGTAAATCTTTAATATAGGCGTGCCTCTAAGCTCTTCGATCTAAGCGATAGTTCGCAAGTATCAGTCAGTAGGCCTAAGTATACATGCAAGGCTTGCAAGCACTATCACAGAATCTACCTTTGTCTTGTACGTAGTGTAAGATTAAGTAAAATTTTCATCACAACAGATTGAACAGAGCATGAAATTCGAAAATATTACTCCCAAGCGTAAACTCCTGTGATCTAGATCTGGCAGGCCATTTGTAGCTTGTAGCTGCATCAGTCTTATGTGTATATTATGCGGTTTTTCTACGCCATTTGTTCTTATGGATGTCTAGCAGGTTTTATTGTCGAGCGCCTTACTCTCCTTAGCTGCCGAAGTCGCTGACCATAGTGTACGTTTAGTGTACAGTTAACGACAGGTTCAGGCCGCTCGAATCCAGACTCGCTCTACATCAACCCCCTCCTCTCCCTTTAGTCTGAGCCTCGATTTTACAACAGGGCTCATTAGTCCTGTGTTTGTGGCCCTTGTTAATCCATGAAATTTCAGATTATCACTGCCCTCTAATAAAGTGCTGGTGCTTTATGGTAAAAGAACAATATATTCTCTTATCATAAATGGTAAAAATATTGTATTTTCTTGTATAATTAGGACACAAAAGGAGCGATTTCAACGGCCTGAAGCCTCTACTCGAATTGTATTGCTAGTTTTTGTTTAGATGTTTTTATTTAATAGACGTGCTTATAGACATTATATCACAATGTGTTTGCCTTTTGATGAGCTTTAACAGGAATATAATATATTTGTGATTGTCTAAGTATTTT